>NC_034425.1:9921749-9977141 GCF_002078875.1 Numida meleagris
GTGGGGGGGTGGGTCACCTCCCCTGGGGACCTTGGGGTGAGGAAGCGGTGGCTGCACCGCAGGGCTGAGCCCTGGGTGAGACACGGGGCTCTGCCACTCAGGTGACCTTCAGAGAATCAATCTGCTTGGCTGAACAGACAAAGGTTTGGTTTCGAAGCCGTCACCGCTCTGCAAGCAGCCGAGGAGCCCTCTACCTCTTCTCACTCGAGCAAAGGAACACTGAGCTATGGAGGAGAACCTGGCGGTGACCTTCCCTTCAGGCTGAACGGTGGGGGGGGGGGGTTACAGAGAGAAACAGCCACAGCAGTAACAATTAAACAAAAAAACGCCGACACAGAGAGAGACGATACAGAAAAATGAGAGGGTTTCTTCTAGCTATCTCCTGGTACGATTCCATTAACGTAACTCTAGATTGCACTGCAAAAATAATAACAATAATAAAAATAAATACGGTTCTGTGCATAGCTGTTCACAGGCTGGTAGGATATTAGGACACAGGAGCAACAAATCTTAGATAATGTTCCGCTGCTCCGGCTCGCTTATCAACAGTGGAGACAGCGGGTAGCAGCGCAGCCATACAGGCCAGCAGACAGCTTTGGGCTGGTGCTCCCCTCTGCTCCCTGGCAGGATGCAGCCCCCACCCCTCGGGGCACTGGGCAGCTCCTGCAGGGTGGGTGGGCACCGCAGGTCCCCACTTGGGTCCAGCGACACGATCCCAACTGGAGAGCTCCGACACAGACACTGCAGCGCCGAGCTAACCCCCCTGCCCTTCCCAAAAGCCTGCAGTGCCCTGGGCGCCGCGTGGAGCTGGCAGGGATGCGGACCCAGGTGCCTTGAAATGGAGAGCACTGCTGTGCTGGAAGCAGGAGGAGCTCCATGTGCACGCACCGCCAAAGAAGTTAATCACGCTCCTAATCTCCCAGCAGCCTGCGTAAGTTTTCAGGAAGGGTTTTAATCTGGCTCACAAACACGGAGAGAACTGTTTCAAAGGCACTGTCATAGCAGTTATCCCATCTGCAGTGCCTGACTCACCGCTGAGTTCTCCCTCCTGCATTAATGCTAACAATGCTTTTCATTTAAGCCCTTCATTTAAAGGACTTGCTGTATTAAACCGTACCTCAGCTAAGCAGAAGGAAGGAAAAAACCACCCTTATATTTTTCCCCACGTCTTTTCATGTACCACTCTGGTAATGTACCGCTGCCCACTTCCGAAATGAAATTCCCGCAGCAGGTCTGCAGGCCCTGAAACGCTCAAAGCCAGCAAAGGCACGAGCGCAAGAACGTTACCTCCGTCTGGAAGCCCTCCACCAGGATGGCCACCAGCAGGTTGAAGAGAACGTAATTCCCAAATGTCATGAGGGCAATGAAGTAGAGCGCCGCCCAGGAGGAGGTCGATGCCATGCCGTTGTAGAGGACCTTGTTCCAGTCTTCCTGGGTCAAAATCTGCAGAGAAAACATCCCAGGAGCGTGGAGACAGAGAGCAGCATGCTGGGCACCTGCCCTGGGTGAGCAGCCTGCAGACAAAGCGCCCCAGGTTTGGCATGCGACCCCGAGCTACAACTAACATCCGTATTTCAGCGCTCCCCAGTGCCTCCGCAACAAGAGCTCCATCGAGCCGTGCCGCATCCAACCCAGCCCCACGGGACACACAGGCGCTCTCTGGTTGGTACCTGGAAAACGGTGACAATGGCCCAGAGCAAGGAGTCGAAGTTCTTCCTGTCGGGCAGCGTGTCGCCGTCCCGCTCCGAAGCGAACTTGCATCCGAAGAGGTGCATCCCCAGGATGCTGCGAGGAGAGCGCAGGGCTGAGCCAGGGCCGTGCTGCAGGGCTGCTGCTCCCCCAGCTCCAGCGGGGCCCTTCCCTTTCATTTTTTAAAAGGATGAGTCATGGCCTCACTGGAAAGCACACCTCGAGAACGTGCAGACTGAGAGTGAATTTGGGTCAAATCTGTCACACGCCTTCGAAAAGAAAGCCCGTTCCTTCTCTTTCTTTTCCTTTGTGCTTTGTTAGTCACAACATTTTGTTTCAACTCTTTCTAAACAAAATGTTTTGACTTTCTGCTTTGCGATGACACGATTTTCAGCAAAACAGGCTTAAATTGAACTGGGAAGACAAAAAGGTTCCTGTGAAAAGCCTGAATGAAGCATATCGGGGCTCACCGCATCTTCTCCGATTTTGACATGAAAACAGAATACCTTTCACTTCAGATTGATGCTAGAGGAATCATTTGTTTTCCCCTGCTCTCGGCCAGTAACCTGAATAATCACATTATTCACAGCTCTGTTCGGCGTCGCGGCAGCAAACAGTGCTTCGGAGCACAATGGGAAAAGGATCGTTACTGCACAGAGCAGAGCGGCTTTCATCAGCCTTCCGACACTGGGCACCGGAGCAGTGGCTGTTACAAGGCTCTAGTGGAAATCCAGACCTAAATCCAACATTCTGGGGCTACCCCAAGTCTATTTCTAGCATTCGCACTGCAGAACTTCCCTCCTCTGAAGAGGCCATGTCAGAGCACGAGCGTCATTTCTGCTGGCTTTATTTTAGGAACATTGCCCTCTTCCTTAACAATACTTCCAGCACCAGGCTCGGCTGCGCATAACGAGACAGATGTCTTGGGGTGGTGTCAAGGAATCATCCAGATGAAGGATTTTCCTTGCAAATCACCTCGTCAAGACAGATGTCTTATTTGGCCAGAATTATAAGAAGATTGTCATCAAGCCACTGCCAGCGCTGCTCCGGGACTCTGAGCTCAGAAATGCCCTAGTACGGTCCCTTCACATCCCCATGGGATCCCACCAAACACCCCAGAACGCAAAGCTCTCACCAAGCACCCACCTAAATATGAAGATGAAGAGCATCAGCAGCATGCAGAAGGTGGCCACGTTGTCCATGGTCTTCATGAGGACGACAAGCTGCCGCTGCAGGGCCGGCATGAAGCGCACCAGCTTCAGAACCCGCATGAGCCGGAAGGTCCGCAGCACCGAGAGCCCCCCGCCTTGCTGCCCCACGATCTCCCACACGCTGAGAGGAAAAGAGTTCGTTGTGGGATGGGCAGGGAACACCTGGCATGAAGGCATGGGGAGAAGAAGCAAAGGAGAGGGGGGAATTCGGAGGGAAGAGAGATGGGGAGTGGGAAACCCTCCCCGGGCAGAGGAGCTCTCGGTGCCTCCTGGAGCTGAGCCCCACCAGGGCCAGAAACCCCCAGCTGCAACCACAGTCCCTGTGTGTGCCCTAAAGCAGTTATCCAATGAGGCACTGGTTGTGCCATTTGGGTCCTACGCTCACCCAAGATGGACAGCTTTCTGCATGGGCCTCTTTCTGAAATGACCAGAAAATAACCCCAAGACATCTATTAGCAATTGTGTCTAATTGCGTTAATTTACAGCAGAGAGAAGCATCATAGGAAGGTATTAATGCCCCCTCACCATTAGGTTCCATCTTAATGGACTAGCCAAAGGAAGGGAAAAAGCACGTGAAGAAAGCTCTAGGTTTGTACCTAATCACCACGATGATCCCATCAAAGATGTTGTATGGGTTCTTAATGTAGCCAAAGGGGCCGTAAACGAGGACTTTGAGCAGCATCTCCAGGGCAAAGAGGCTGGTGAAGACGATGTTGCTGATCTCCAGGGCGTTGGTGAGCTCCTCCGGCTGGGAAAGAAGGGGAGGAATGGTTTGTTGTCCATTTGTTAGGCACGGGCACGCTTACACCTGGAAATACAGCCAGCCCGAATAGCACCAGCGTAGGAAGACTGAGGCTGATGGTATTGGGAGAACGTGGCGATAGCTCACTTGAAGCCCAGGAGAGAGAAGGAAAACACCGTTAGATATTTAAGGTTTATACACCCATTGGAAAGTGAGGAAGTAAATCCAGACGCGGACTTCACGTAAATGGCAGTTCATAGCAGGTTTACATCAAAGTGTCCTCAAACGAGTCTTAGCAGTTTCATATCTCACCAAAAGATTTAAGCTGAACTTTTCAAGAGCAGAGGCTTTGGGTGCTATAACTGAAATATCTCCAAAAAAAACTCATTATCAGGAGACCTGAACACTGCTACTGCAGAACAGACCCCATCCCGGTGTTTCAGTCAGGCAACCCAAAAATAGAAGTGCAAAAAAAACCCAACAAACAGACTTCCAGCAATCTTGGACCTAAATTAATGCCTTTCTTGTTCTCCTAGCATACTTCACAGAGGGTTCCCAACAATGTCTGCAGACACCGAGCGCTGCGCTTTCCGTGTCGGGTGGGTGGGCATAATTGGAAAACATACGGCAGAAGACAAAACTGGTGCTCTAGTCTGTTCGGGATCAGATTTCAGCACCAGCATCACCAGGAGGAGGTTTGCACCCCCAGGGCCCTTTTCCTCATTTAACCCCAAAGCACAGCACGAAGCACAGCCCTGCCGCAGGGCCACACGAGCTGCAGATCTCAGCTGCAGCTGGTGGCGTGGGAGCCCAAAGGCTTGGTGCCACCATCTTGCTCACAGCATCATCAGCTGTGCTTCAGAAACAGGAGAAACCAAAGGTTTTACACTTATATGCTGTCTAGTAAGCAGTTAAATCCCCATGGACTTCCAGCCCCTGTTGTTTCTGCCTGTTGAAGTCTCCAGGCACAGCTGGCCAAGCCCTTTTAGTTTGAGTTCCTCCATCCCAATGTGGTGGCAGCTGGGGACCCAAAGTGCTCTGACGTTGTCTCAGCACTCCCTGAGGAGCTGTGCTGGTCCCATGGGACCTTGCGATGACAAAGCAGCGGTCCCCCAGGTGAGGGAGCAGGAAATGGCAGCATCAACAAAGAAAAGTAATTGAAAAGGAAAAAAGGGGGATTTGAAACCCAGCACTGGTTTAACATCCCATCCGTACAGAAACACTCAGACACAAAGTAACACACAGGCTGGAAGCCCATACACCAAGCTGCACCTCAGCACAATTTCAGATAGCTGAAAGTCTACATCAGTCCCGAAGAATGCCAGCTCATGCAGACGGGCCCCGTGCCACAGCAGCAGAGCTCTCACCATCGCAGCAGCAGTGCTGTAGGGAGCAGTGTGCTCCTGGCACGGGCCCCATGGAGCCCCACCGCTGCCCCCCTCCCTGCTGCACTGTGCCCCAACAGCCACCTGCCCTCTGCTCCCTGTGAGCTCTTCATTTCCCTCGCTGGAAAAGGATCTAAATACCTGAGATGCTGAGAGCATATTAAGAAAGTGGAGTGGGATCTCCTGAAAGTGAATGGAGAATTAATAACCAAAACCTGAGATTAATGGTCCAAATGGATTGAAACAGGCAGGGAAGCTTCCTCTCCCCAGGCAGAAGAGGTGCATCCCCAGCACAGCCCAGTGCTGCCACAGGGAAGGAGTGTCCCAAAGAATTATTTTGCAGTGGAGATTGGCATGTCCCAAGGCAGCGGATGGGGGCTGTGAATTACTCAGAGGGTTTCCTCAGGGTGCACCCACGTGGGCGATTCTCATGGCGCAGCTCACAGGGTTCCACTCAGCTCCACATCCCTTCCAGGGGACGTGTTGCTGCTGTGCCATGAACGGTGCCTTCGCACACCTGGGAATGATCCGTGGGGCTGGAGGAGGGCTGAGCTGTGTGCCCACTGAGGGGATGCTCACCCTGCATGGATCCAGCCCCCGGGGCACTGCCGAACCCCAGCTATGGGATTCCCAGGGAGCCACAGACACACAGAGATAACGAGGCTGCTCAGAAGGTGCTGCTGCCTCCGGGAAATCGCAGGCATGTCTGAAGCATCCTCCCTTTGGCAGCGTTAAAATCCTGAGGGAAGTGGCTCTTCCATCCAGTGGGAATTAAAGCTGTCATCTCAAACTAGACAGAAGAGTTTCAGATGTGGCCAGCTCCAACATTTTGAAAGCCCTGCCCTCCATGTCAGCCTCTATTCCCTTTTACCCATTTGCTCCGCACTGCAAATTGAAATTGGAAAATAAGGCAGCCTGAAGAAGAACACAGAAACTTTTGTTCACAAAATGTTCAAATGGATGCTTCAAATATCTCAGATAATGTATTTAAATATATATATTTTAAGTGAAGTCTGCTAATCTCCTCATCAGTAGCAGCAGTGACTAATTACGAGGAAAACATCCTGTGATTAAATGAGCAGCACCCAGAAGGAGCGAGATGCCGGCGCGAGGCATCGGCTCGTCCTCCATAAATCCGGAATTGTGTCTCCAGGACACTCTCCGCACTGGACACACAGACGCGGTGCCCTGGATACATCACCCCCTGTTAGCTGTGTGTTTGCGCGGTGTCAGTGTGTTGCTGCACCGCATGGCACGCTGATGAGAGCTGGCAGCACATAAAGCAGGAGAAGCAGCAAACAAACACCGTGCAGCAAAGCAACACAGCGGGGAGCGGGGCACGGGAGGGGCGAGGTGGGCTGGGGACAGGACATGGACACTCAGAACACCCCAAATTCAGGCACAGCAGAAGGACAACATCCATCCCATTCACCTCCCTTCTGCCGTGCAGGCCAGAGGAGCACCCCAAGCCTGACCCAGTGCTCACATGGGCTGCACTCCCCCAGCAGGGTGATGGAATGCAACCAAACACAACACCCTGGCACACCTTGCAGAGAGTTGACGAGGCTTTAGCTCCTGCCTTCCTCCAGCCATGACAGCAAAATGACCGTGCCACGACCCAAGGGTTGGAATCAATGATCCTTAATGGGTCCCTTCCAACTTGGGCCATTCTACGGCTCTGTGGCACACACTGCCCAGCATCGCTGGCCCTGCACGCACAGGAGCCATGTGGCACACCTGGAGTGGCTGTGCCCTGCCAAGGGGTGTCTGCACACCACCCAGAAACACCTGAGAGGCTTTTCCCTCTATCTATCTATCTATCAACAAAATATAACACCAAAAGCCTTCCGTTCCCCAGCGCAAAGGGGTGGCCGGGCGTGGACGGTCCCTGCTGAGCCCAGCGGGGCACATCCAGGACAGCACACAAACTCCTGAGCCATTCCCCAACTGCGGAACAGAGCCCTCCTGAAAGCATTTCCATGGCAACCACAGAAAAATGCCACAGAAAGAAAATAACGACCTCAGCTCTTTCCCAGGAAACACCAACATTTTACTGAGTCATCACTTGCAGATTTTTTGTATATATATATATTTTATTATTTTTTTTACATAAGGAAAATCAAACAGGTCACATAAACAGGTGAATCCCCTCGCTCCTCAGCCTGACGCCCTTCCACCAAAGCCTCTCTGCACTCCCCATGGATGCAGATGCATGCACTGGGTCCTCCTCGCAGCCCAGGCAAGAGCTGGGGCAAAACGTGAGGAATTAGGAGGAAGGAAACAGCCGTCATCAATCGGCTGAACGCCCTGTCCCACGCTGACTGCCCATTACTCAGAGCTGGCAGCTGGCTTCAGCAAGAAGCAGATGGACAAGGATTCACCCGTTGCCCAGGTCCAAGCTGTGCTGCAAGGCTTTCCCTACAGATCCTTTGCCAAAATGGCTAAAAAGAAGAATTTCCCTCTTGGAAGAGAGCTCGGGAAGCAGCGGGATGGAGGGCTCCTGCTTGGCTCCTCTGCCCTCCGCACCTGACACTCGTTTCCCCCCAGCCGTGCCCCTGCACCCACCCCGCAACCCCACTGAGCCCGAGGGCACTGCAGCGTGCCACCCTGCCCCGCAGCCCCCAGCCCCACACCCACTCCTCGGAGCCACAGCGGCTGCTCTGCCTGAACTCCTTATCTCCCCCAGCCTGAGATTTCAGGATGAATATTATCCCAGAAAATGCAAGAGAAACACGGAGCGGCTCATCCCTGCGCCCGGGTTTCGGAGGAGCTTAAGCTGAACAAAAGCTGCATTTCCACTTGGTCACACCTTGTAAGCACTTGAGATTTAAAGCCCTCTATTTCTAGTTAAGCTCCACCGAGTTTCCAACTTATCTCCCCATTAGTACTTGAGAGGCACCGAGGGGAGGGAGGGCAAAAAGAAACAGGGAAGGAGAAGGCTGTGCAGCACCTGCACGGATCTGCTGAGACCGCCTTCCAGCGCCGGAACGCCATCTCTGATGCTGACAGGCGGCCACGGGGGAAAGCTGGTGGTTTCCTACCATCAGCAAAAGCACCTTTATAATGCAGAGCTGAAATCCGGCGGGGGGCTGAGCAGGGACACGGCCCGACCTCCATAGGGGAACCTGGGAAGATGAGGGCGATGCCTGGGAGAGCACAGGGGAAGCAGCGGTCGGGGGCGTTCGCTGGGAGCCGGGGTGCTCCCGAGCTTCGCTGTGCGCTGGCTCCCACCCGGGGCCACAGGCACAGGCATCCAAGCTGAGCGCAGAGGAACACCTGGCTACCTGCAGAGCAGCGGTGTGCCACCCACACGGGGACGGAGCCCCTCTGCAGAACGTGCATCTTGTGCCACTTTGCTGAGCAGAGTGTGCTGCGGGCGCTGGTGGAGCAGCGATGGCGTGGGGCGGTGGTGGCAGCAGACACAGCAGCTGTGCGGGCGAGAGAGGCAGCGCGGGGAGCTCCGTCCCCGGAGCCAAATGCAGCGGGGAGCATTGGCACTTCCAGCTCCCACCCGCAGAGCTGAAGGAGACCCCAGGGGACGTCGCAAACTCGCGCAGGTTCATCCACAACGCATGCAGAGAACTGAATTGTCTGATAAGAGCTCAAACGTTTTCCCACCGCGTGAAATGTCTTTTAATTCTCACAAGATTCCATCTCCAAAACTGGGATTAAGCCTGCTGTGTGGGCAGGGCGCTGCTGGGAACGCACCTGAGGACACAGCTCTGGAGGAGATTGGGAGCAAGTCCATTAACACACACGGGTTCCTACAAGACCTCATAAACCCCTCAAGGCGCCGAGGAGTGGGAGAACCCCTGAGGTCCAGAGAAGGAATTACCCCCCGTGACAAACAGCCAGCTGGTTCTGAAGGCAGCGATCCCAGTGATTAACAGCTCCGATGCCTTCCATTAGCATCGATTTGACTCCCCTGGTCTCCAACAACAAACCGTTAATAAGAGTAATTTCTGCTGAAGCAAGAGCTAATTGAATACAACATGTGCAAATCTATAGGGCACCTTGTTTTCCTGCAGGCTGAGTGCCCCGCGCAGCTGCAGTGCTGGGAAATTGGGATGTCGCCTGCTCCGAGCCAGCAGCTTCTGAGGGAGGGGAAGCCTCAGCCGCTGCCAGAGCGTGGAGCTTGGCTGGGATGAGCTGGCACAGGGCTGGGAGATGTGTCACGGAGTTAAATAGAGACATGGGACATGCACTAAAGTGGAAGCAGAGCTGTCTCTAGGAAGGAAAGATGTGCATGAATGCGGGACCTCGCGGGCTCCTGGGAAGAGCATGGGCTGTCCAGGGAAGGGAATCTCCTTGCTATAGAGGGGCACGTGCCCATGCACAAGTGCCTTCCTGGATCAAAACCTAACAAATTAGATTTATAGGGGGAATAATCAAATTGCAAGCTTCATAGTGAAAAGGTCAGGATAGGCCACAGACACAGGGTTAAGGGAGTACAGCACTGCCTGGCACTGATGCGGGTGCAGAGCTAGCACTGCCCATGGGGATGGATGCTGCAGGGGACAGGACTGGTCTCTAAGTCCCTGCACCAGTGGGACACAACCCAAGTGCCACCTCGCCACCAGTCCAGGGTGACCCGGGCAGCGCAAACCCCACAGGCTGCAGCTCTTCTGATCCTCCACCACCTCCTTGGGAGACAGAGGAGCACTTGGAAAGATCCCATTTTGGGGCACAGGGATGTGCAAGTAGCAGCCTCCATACAGAATCATAGAATCTTAAAGGTTGGAAAAGACCACTGAGATCATCTGGTCCAACCCTCAGCTCATCTGCACCATACCACTAAGCCACATCTCTCAATGCATTATCTACCATATTTTGAACATCTCCAGGGATGGACTCCACCAACTCCTGGCTGTAACAATCAGAAAGATCAACGTGGTGAAATGGCATTACAGGAAATATAATAGCAAAAGGGACTAGAGCAAAAGACAGGTGTTACAAAGGAAAAGTGCTCACCCATCTCTGAACATCCAGGCTCATAGGGAGAAACTCCACAAAGGAGGGATCTCCAACCAGAGATCTTTCCACAGCAGCAGTCAGCCCTTAAATGAGGTCCAAGAAAAGTGGAGCCGGGCTCCAGCCCTTCCTGTCACACAGTGAATTGCCTTCACCTGTGCTCCCAGGGCTCACTGGGTCCTTTCCCCAGGTGCTCAATCAGTGGTTCAGGCCATGACTCAACAGTTCCCATACGCTGGCCAGCAGCCCTGCAGCTGCCCTCTGCTCTGCGTCCAGCTGGCTTGGAACAGGGGGAGGCTTGAATGCTCCTGGCCCCCAAATCCTGGGATCAAAGTGCTTCTGAACCCCACTGCAATCCTACTGCTGCACCAATGGGTGCAGACCTGCTCATGTACCCACAGCCTGCCTGGGGCTCAGGACACAGGCTGGGACATGTGCAACCTTGGACACCCTCCTGCCCTAAGCAAGTCCTGAGGTCTCTGGGCAGGTAATAACTGTCAGCTCCCTTCTTCCCTTTGCACTGACTTCAGGCAGAAGCAGAAGTACATACATGCGGTTTTTGTGACTATTACAGATGCTCGAATGTGCAGCCTAATGGCTGCTCCATGCCAGCAGGCTTCCTAACACAGCCGCACTCGGTGACCCTCCTGCCCCTCTCTCCATCACCCTGGATACCTGGGAACGAGGCACCCTGCACACTGAGTTGTTTACATCAATAGGCACTGTAACCCATTCTGCCAGCGAGCTTCCCTGTGGCACAGATGGTTGACATTTCCGTGCCACAGCAGCTATCAGACGGGAGCGGTACCGCTGACAGCGCTGCATCGGCTGTGCCATCAGGCACCCGGCACCTGCAGCAGGACGCAGCAGGACTCCGGCGTGAGACGCTGCTGTGAGCTCACAGCCTCCGCAGGCCCCGTCCTCCTCCCTCCGAGATCGGCCTCCCGCTGCCATGAGCTTCTCTCCCTGGATGCTGTCCCACAGAAGCCATTCCTCCTCGCCATCCCTCCAATTTGCTTTCAAAAAGTGGGCAAAAAAAAGGTCTGCAGAGGTCTGAACTGATTTCCTCTTCCTCCCCACAGCCCAGAGGTTTGGTTCTGCCGAGATCCAAACCCCTACGCTGCGGCCTCTGCGGCTTTGGAGCGGCCGGCGAGGACCCTCGGGCTGGGACCGTGCCTCCTTCTCATTAACAATGGTGAAACGCCGCAGAGACAGCGGCTGAAATTCAAGAGCTATTCAAACAAACGGAGATGTGGGGAATAGTTCATGCCGAGCGAGTTCAGACAAGGAAAATCGGAACAGCCAGGCAGCTCAATGCGAACCAGATTTTAAAAACAAAAACAAAACCCCGAGCCCTTCCTTAAGGAAGCTCTCACCGAATTCCTTCCCCTGCTGAGAAGTTGAGCATCACGCCTTGCGCTAAGCCTCTGCATTTCACCCCAAGGAAGGGCTTGAAAAAAAGGAAGCAGCACATTGTGGAGCGCAGCCTGGCTCGCCGCCAGGGCCGGGGGGAGCGCGGCGCAGGAGCCCTCCGGTTTAGCAGCACACTTTGCTCCTGCACTATGGCAGAACAAGCTTTTGCCAAGCCCCAGCGTTTGAACCCGCATCGCTGCGGAGTCTCAGCTTCCCTAAGGCGAATCAGTCGATTGGTTCAGCAGCGTACTTAAAATCCCCCAGAGCCTACCCTGAAATCACCTTTCTATTTCCCTACCCAAAGCTAACGGTTTCTACCTGCACTTTGCTTCCTCCCCGTAGGAAAACAAGCTCTTTAGCGGCCGCATTAATAATCCGCGACAATCTGCTTGTCGTTTCCCTGATGGAAAATTTCACACTGCTGCCCAGCAGCAGCGATGCGCTGAGCGCTGGCACTGCTCGGACCTCGGCCTTCCTCCCCCCCGGTGGAGGCACAGCTGGCGGCACGGGGGCTGCATCCTGCCCACGGCGCATCGCTGCGCCCAGCACTCACACGCACGCAGGAGCCACGTGGAAGCGGCCCCATGCCGGGCAAGAAAGTCAGCCAGGGTGCTGCCCGGTCCTGTGTGAAGGAGCTCGGAGGAAACCCAGCCCCCAGGGAAATGGCTGCTGCAATGACGTTACTGTAGGTGGTGGTCTACAGAGGGGAGGTTTGGGATGGGAGGTTCTGAGGTGGGGGGTGAAGCCCTTGGGAAGGACCAGGGTGCTCAGCTTGGCCGGGATGACTGATGGAGGAACACAAGCAAACAGCAGGAGCAGGCGGGGAGCAGTGTTTTCAACATCCCCTGGTTCCTATTAATTTCAGTGTGCTTGCAGGCTGCTGCTGTCTTCCTAAATATCCCTGCTTGTCCTTCTTTGGGTGATGTCAGCTAGACAAGTGGCTGTGAAGGCTGTTCCAGCCTTCCAGGCATGAAGCAGAGCTCTCCTGGATGCCAAGGCGGGATGCAAAGCCTCCAGAGGAGCTCACTTCTCCCCCCTGGCTGTGGTGGGGACCTCAGCTGACCAGCACCAAGATGCTCTGCAGGTCCCAGAACTGCTGGATCCCACCCAACACAGCTGGGATCCCACAGAACCAGCCCATCCCGGCCCATCCCACCCCTCCTGCAGCACACAGGTACTGGGGTATCCTCTCCCCTCTGGCAAGGTGCCGTTAAGCAACGCACTGCTTTTGACATGGCATCATAAAACACGTCCTGAAAGTATTTATCCTAATATAGCTTGGTGTGCCCAGGGCTGCCTTGCATAAAAAACAAACAAAACAAAACAAAAAAGGTAAATATTCATTAAATAAGCAGAGAGATTAATATAGAAATTCATGGAGTCATGTGTTCTTTGAGCCCCATCACCTCTCTGCAAACAATCACCCAATGAAGATAAATTTGTTGAGGCCGATCACCTGCACATTTAAGAAGGGCTCTTATAAAAGAAAAATCTCATGTTTCAGTGTTTATCATCCCTGCAGAAAGGCCTGGTCCAGCATTTCTCCACTCCAATTCCTGCTCTCATAACTGTCAGATTATGAAACTGCAGACTATAAGCTTCTCAAGTTAACAGAAAAACACCTCTCTGTTCTCTGCCGCCACTCTAAGCAGATGAACTAATAAAAACAGGCTCAGCTATGCACTCCAAGCGCCTGGGAGAAAGGAATCTGGAACAGTAGTAGCTTCAAAATACTGTCAGAGAAAGAAACCACCCACAGGATCTGGAGTCCCCCACGCACATCCGCTTCCTTCACCCTGTTACCAGAAAACCACCACAAAAATCTGCCTTTTCCCATCTACCTGCCTGCCAGGGCCCACTGCTGGTGTGGCAGAGGCCAGGATTTTCTCCAAGACAAAGAACTAAGGAGTTGCATTGTTGTCCTTGATGCAACAAGCCAGGATCTTGCCCATCCCATCCATCCATCCCTCCAAGCACCCATCCCATCCATCTGTCTATCCCTTCCTCCAACCATCCACCCATCCATCCCACCCATCCATCAATCCCATCCATCCATCCCATCCATCCCATCAATTCCATCCCATCCATCCCATCCATCCCAGCAGGACAGTTCCCATGTGCACAGCAGAAGCCTGCAGCAGCACCTCCTGAAATGCTGAATGGGTGACCAGCTTTGGCCACTCACCCTTGGACAATCCCAGCACAGCAGATCTGCTGTCACCTTCCATGTGCTCAAAGGAGGAATACAAACTGTTATCAGTTTCTGTAAGCTGTCTCCCTGCAGGTTCCCAGGAGATGAGCTTTATTACTAAACAAACACGGACTCATGGAAGGTTCTCCTGCAGCTCCGTGAGCATCCCTGTGATAAGCGGCTCCCCACCTGCGGGATTACAGGAGCACAGCTACTAATGCGTGCTGAAAACAAAGGTTAGCCAGCCAGACTGCATTAGGACGTCACGGAGAAGGCGCTGGTTTGAAGGGACACATTTAGCACATCCGAGTCTCCCTGGCGTTCAGGCACTGAGGCATTAATGCCATGGGAGGACACGGGAATTTGGAGCCACTCTGCAGCCACCACCGCCGGCACTGCAGGCAGGAAGGGAACGTCTCTGCATGTAGCAAGTGCAAAACGTGCCAGAATGGGGAATAAACAACAGTGACCTGAGACGCAGGGAGTTCCCAGAAGGGGCTGGTGTGGGACAGGGATGGCTGCAGTGGGGAGAGCCCTGGTGCCCCAAGCAGCTGCTGGTGCCGAGCACCAGCATGTGTGCAGCGAGGTTGTGCAGCATCTCAGCACCCAGGGTCGTGGCTTCCCCAGCACAAAACACACACTTGCGAGAACCAGCCCAGCCCATGCAGTGTCCGTGGTGCACAGGGTATGGGAGCAAAGCATCAATGCATGCAGGCACAAAAGAGACCAGATGGCACCTTCTGGGAGCAGAGCTTGTCATCCCTATGGAGACACTCCAGAGTGGCAACCTCTTTTCTTAATGACAGTATACAGGGAAAAGCTCGGCAGGAGCACAGCCGCCTCTTGCCTGCAAGGACTGAGCTAATAGAGTGGAGGAGCAGCCTGTGATGAGTCTATTTTGGATTCAGCACACTGCTGCTGGAGCGCTCACCAGGGAGCTGAAGGCATTTGTTACTTCCTCCCCCGGGGATGGTAAATTCAATAGACCTTCTGTCCGCGGCTGCACCGACCCCAGCTGCCACGTGGCTGTGGTGCTGGCATGGAGCTGAGCATCCCTGGGATGCGGGATGCGGGATGAGTGAGGGCAGCCAGCTCACCTGCTCATGGTACTCGATGCCCATGCTGAGCGTGTTGATGAGGATGGCCACCATGATTCCACGGCCAAAATATTTGCTGTCCACAATTTTCCGGAAGGTCTCGCACACCACGCGCCAGAAGGCCAGCACCCGGCTGGTGCTCCTAGCCCAGGCTCGGCCGCGCTGCGGGTCCCGCTGGTCGCTGTAGTGGGCATCCTGCGTGAACTCGTACACCCCCTCGCTATCCGAGTCCGTCTCGTTGTCTGTCTGCTTGGCCTCATTGGCCAGTGCCTTCAGGCAGTAGGGGCAGCTCTCAGGGCTGCGGGAGCCACCGTCCAGCTTGGTGCAGGGGCTGGCAATCTTGCAGGAGCTTGGGCAGGGACCTGCAATGCCAACAGGGGAGGGGAGGGCAGCCTGTTAGCCCGGACAGGAGTGATTCCCTACGCACACTGACAGCAAAATGTTGTGCTCAATACGACAGACCATCAGAGCCTGCAGAAAGCAATCACCTCCCCCAGCCCTGGCACCCAATGCTGCAATTAGCAGAAGCTTCGCCACCAGCAGAACTCCCTTCCTGCTCCCACTGGTTGCAGATGCTCCAAAATCCCCAGCTTCCCCCTGCTCCCAGCTGCCAGGTGGCTCCTGGGATGACAACAGCAGTGGGATGTTCTCCCCAGCACCAGCTGCAGAAATCCATGCAGCAGCATCAATGCAAACCCAGAGCTGCAGCAGCTCAGAGCCCAGCTCTGGGGATGGACTCTGGGATGGGGGGATGTGGTTATTCCCTGCACATGTCCTGCCTGGAAAGGCCAAATCCTGCAGTGTTCAAGGCCACCGTGGTGGGATGGAGATGGCATTGGCTGCCTGAGGAAGCTTGGCCTGGAAACACTTCTTGGAGGCTAAAAGCATTTGAGCTCGGTTGGCTCGTGCTCCGAAAGCTCAAGATGTGGAAGGGGAATGAGCACCTTGCAGGAAGGCGTCAAACCCCGGCTCTGGGAAAGCTGCACTTTGTTCCTGATGTTGTTTCAGTCTTCCTGAGCTGGGGATTGAAAGGATCTGGGGAGTGGTCCCTCGGATCACAGGATAAACAGCATTTTAGGGGGAGACTGGGAAGGGAAAGAGAATGGGTTCATTACAAACAATAATTTCTCTTGGATTGGCTGAAGCCTCCCTCCTGGTTTGGGCTGAGATGCACTGGGTTGGTTGGAAGATTCCCATTGGCCTCACCTAGAAATCCATCGCCTTTATCCGTAACGTGGACCGAAAAGAACCCTGGAAAGGCGTGGTGGAAAGAGAAAAGAATGAGGACGGAGCTCCCATTTCTGCTCCACAGCCCCGTGCTGACCCCAGCCCCGCACTCACCCGTGCTCTGCGTCTCCAGCAGCTTGTGCATGGTGCTGTAGGGCCCAGGTGGGATGTTCAGCCCGCTCAGCGTGCTGCTGCCGGCCCCCACCGCCGCCTCCCCCACGCTCTTCTCCTTCCGCACCTCATGGGAGGTGCTGGGGTGCACCGTGGGGTACACCTTGCTTCCCACCACCATGCTCCTGGGGATGTCCTCCGGGCTCGGCTGGAGGAGGGCCGCCCGGCAGCGCACCGGCTCCACGTGGCAATCGGCGTGGTAGATGCTATGGACGGATTCAGCGCCGCCGGCCGTGGCGGTGGGGGCCACGTGCGGGTTTGGGGCGGATGGGGGGAGCATCAGCCGGTTGGTCCCGTTGTGGAGAGAGCCGGTGTCCAAGTCGCTGATCTCTGGGCTGGCGCGGGGCGCCCGCAGGTTCCCGTTGCCCAGGTGGTAGTGGTGGTGGTGGTGGTGGTGGTGGTGGATGAGGTGGTGCACCGAGGATCTCCTCCTGGAACGACGCTTGCCGGCGTGCCGCTCAGCCCCCGCTTTGCTGGCAGGGCTGGCCAGGAAGCCCATCCTGACGCCCGCCACCCGGTAGAGCTCCACCAGCTGCTTGCTGCCCTTCCGGGCGATGTACACCAGGTACTTGAGGAGCTCGTCGTAGCAGCTGCCCGGCTCCGAGAAGCTGGCCAGGGTGCTGGCGTTGGACAGGTAGCGCACCCGCTGCTCCTTCATCAGCTGGCTCTCGCGCTGCTTCGTCTCGGAGAACTGCGTGGCTATCACCACCAGGCAGAGGTTGATCATGAAGAAGGAGCCCACCTACGGGGATGGGAGCCATCAGCCCCAGCCACTCGCACCCCACAGCCCTGCTTTGCCCCATGCCACCACTCACAAGGGCCCCAGAAAGGCCCCCGACCCCCAGGACTCCCACGCCAGGAGGACGCCAGAGATCAAAGGCAGGAGGAGATTATTTTGACAAAAAGCTTTTGCTCTTTTAAGAGGGTGTTTTTCTCTCTCCGCAGACAGCAGTTGTAATTATCGCAATTAGTGGCATTACGATGAATGTGCTGAGCCTTCCTGATAGGAGCGTTTTTTCTGGCAGCGTGTGGGTAGCTTGTGAGCAGATCCCCTTCCCCTGCTAACGGGATTTGCAGGTTACTGTTACGCAAGGGCATCAGCGAGCTGCATCCACAGCTCGGAGATCCCAGTTCCGGGCAGGCTCCCACCAGGTCCTGCTTTCTGCAGATGCCAGCCTGGATCACAAAGAATTTCTGATGCACTAATGGGCTCTCATGCACCGCCGACATTACTGCACAGCACCCGGGAAAGCATTGCTTCCCTTCCTCTCCGTCCTTATGGGAACGTAGAGAGCCAGGGGTTCCTTCTTCCGGGGGCAAGCTAACAGATGGACCAGAAAAAGCACCGTGAAGAGAACAGCCTCTCATCAGGGTTTGATGAGGATCAGAAACCTCTCCAATGGTCCAGTGGAGGATGTGCAGCTATTTTGCTGGATTTGGGCCAATTAGACAAGAAGAGAGGGACTCATCTCACTTATCTCAGCCACATCTGAGTGAGGCACCTAATGATCCTTTAGAGTCAGGAGAGATAGGAGCATCAAGTCTGCAATGCATCTAATTTATTTTGAATGTCTACCTTAGGAGCAGATGAATCACCTCCTAAAGCACCTATTTTTCTCTCCTGATGCTAACGGGAGTCTAGACAACGAGCTCCCCCACCACAGCAGACACTGCTGCTCGCAGCCCATCATGGAGCCCGCCCCACAGAGCTCTTTGCTGGCTCTGCCGTGGATGGGCTCGGTGACGCTGTGGTGTGGGTGGGCCGTGGGCAGGAATCCCTCCCTCCTTTCTCAGCCTGCACTCTGACGTTTGGGGCTGCCTCCCCGAAATGTCCCTTCTGCGCCTGCTGGGCTCTTGGATATGGGGGAGCTGCTGGCCAACCTCCTCCCCTCCAGGTCTGAAAACATGACGGGGGAAATTTGCCTATTTTAAACTTAAATTCAAGGAGGCAGTTATGGGGTGGGAGCGTGGAGGACAAAGAGAGAGGTGTTAGAAGCTGCGGCAAGTGTATCTACCAGAGCTTAAGAGCATCTTTTATTCATGTTTCCTACCTCTCCCACGTGGGAGCAGCCCTTACATTCACCGTGCTACCTGCCTGCCCCTCCAGGCCACACCACAGCCCTTTCCAAAACCGCGCGTTCCCGCCAGGCCACTCACGATGATCAGCAGGATGAAGTAGATGAAGTTGTAGAAGGAGTGTGCGTCCATAACGAAGTACATGATGTCCACCCAGCCCTCCAGTGTGATGACCTGGTGGGGCAGAGGGGGAGGACAAACCCATCAAGGCTGCATCACAGCCCCAAGGGAGCAGGCAATGTCTCTGCTGGCTGGGTCCATTCTTACACCCCCAGCTGGACCCGGTGCAGTGCCAGACACCGAGGAACCGAAAACCACTCCCACCCACACCAATCCCGTGCTGCCATCTGCCCACAGCGAGGGCTGCGTTCAGCCCTTCCTTTCCAGATGCACTTAAAGACAACTACAGCACAGAGCACAGGGAGGAGCAGGCTCTGGACAGTCCTCCTGCACTCACAGCGCTTGGACCAAGCTTTTGTCCATGGAGGCATCTTCTGAGCAAGCACCACCTTGTCTCCCTGCCATTTCCAGCACCCTTGCACTACTATACAAGTACATGCCGACGCAGAATTACCTCAGGAGTGTGGTCACACAGCCCCAGAACGCACGGGGAGGAACAACCCCTGCCCCGCAGGACGGTTTCCATGCCAGCTCACCTGAAATATCGCGATCCAGGCGTAACCGATGTTATCGAAGTTGATGGCGCCCTTGAAGGGGTTGTGCTCCCCGGCAGAGCAGTTGGTGTAGTACTGGTTCCAGTTGACACAGGACGTGTTGGTGGTGTCGTTGTAGGAGTAGTAGTCCAGGGTGCACTCCAGTCCCTCCTCCCTGCGCGTCGGGATGCTCCGGCAGTAGCGCATCCCGTTCTCGCGGGGCTGGGAGCAGATGAAGGGGTTCTCGTCCTCGTTCTCTGTCTGGTAGTACCGCTCCAGATCCACCGTGTAGGGGCTGCAAGCGGACAGAAGGGCTGCGGTTTGCACGACGGCTGCAGGCAGCCTGGCATGGTAACAGCTGTAGCGGCAATAAATTCTAATGTCTTTTGTTCCGCATTTTAAAGGGTTGTTGGTGTTATGGAGATTCCTTGCATCAGGAGGTGCTATGCTCTGAGCAGGGGCACTGAGAGCAGGGCTTAGCCCAGCAGGGTTGCTCTGAAACGTCCTTGCTGCAGTAAGATGGGAACCAGTCAGCATAAGCTCCTGTATATCCCATCCTCCTGGAGATGCTGAGCACAGTGTGAGGACATCCACATGCAAGGACCTCCCAGGTTCCTAAAGCAGTGCCCTCCCAATTCCTGTTAAGCCCATAGATAAGCTGCAGATTCCCTCTGAGGGAATGCAAGCATGGCAAAAACCCTTCGGAGAGATGGAACAACCCACAGCTGGCCCAAAGCTCGCTGTCTGCAGAGCAAGGAGCCATCTCCTTAATGCCACTAGGACTCCCACTAAAGCTTGCAAAGACACTTTGAAGCCTGGTTCAGCCCAGTTAATTCCTGCAGAATTGCCTTTAATGCCGTTCAAAGCTCATCTAAACCCCTGGAATTCTGGCTCAATTAAACAGCACCCAAACCCGTCGCTCGGTTGGAATTACTTAATGGTGAAGTGGCCCCTCGGCTCTGCTGCCATTTGCTTTGCAGGACACGGCTCTCCTGGCTGTGCTGGGAGGGCACAGCCTGCAAGAGGGCTGCTGGTCATCTCAGGGATGTGTGGAGAGGATAAGAGGTACCCCACGCCAGCTCAAGGCTGGAGAGCCCATCGTGATCCTGCTGTATGCAAGGCAGAGATTTGGGGCTTACAGGGTCAGCTCCGAGGAGCACATTTGGAAGCAATGCACTCACACTGAGCAGCTTCACTAAATGTATGACCAGCTCCATCAGCCTCCCCGAGGGCGTCGGTGAGACAGCAAATGCCACACCAACAAACACCACCAGCTGCTGAGCAGGGTTCAGATCTCAGCGCCTTGACAAATGCAGAAAAGGTCACAGTTAATGAGATGCTGCATTTACAAAGCCTGAGCTCTTTGTCCTGGTGGTTCTTCGGGGGCTCTTATCAATCACACAGTTTCCCCAGCACCGGCCGAGGGCTAAGGGCAGCTCCGCAGGACACAAATGGCAAACTGTCACAGCGAGCCGTGCTGGGGCTGTGGTGGCATTTGGGAGCAGGAGCACATGGAAGAACGGGCTTAGTGATGGAGGAGCGCGGCCGGAGGATGCACGGACTCACATGCTGAAGTTCTCGGGGAGGAAGCAGCGGTTCCTGAGCAATCCCGCCCACAGCTGGACCCCCACGATGCCGAAGATGAAGAAGACGAAGAAGCAGAGGAGGAGGACGTTCCCCAGCATGGGCAGCGTGTCCAGCAGCAGCGTCACCAGGATGCGCATACCTGAGGTGAAGGGCAGCAGTCATCCAAGAGGGATATTCCCTCATTCCAACCATGGCCCCCGATCTCCTCACCCTCCCCACCGCAGCCCCACAGCCCCATCAAAGCCCCCTCCCACCCCACCCCCGCCGGGCACCTAACCTACCTCCCCCTCTCTCTCCCATCCTTCATCCCCATCCCAGGTTCTCTTTCTCTCTGAAAGTTTTCTGCCCAATCTCCTTCTTTCCCCCAGATCCCTCTCTGACATGCCCTTGCTCATCTGTATTTCCTTCCACATTTGGGATATATTAAAATTCCCTTCCTAATTCCCCTCATCCACCCTAAATCCTCTCTCTTCCTCAAAGCACGGGCAGTTTATTCTCACAAGTTCAGGAACAGCCAGTTCTGTAACAAAGACAAATTGATGGTGACTTCGACTTGACATTTTCACACAAAAAAATTGATTTCATCTGACGTCTCTGTAATATTCAGCTCATCTCTCTCCTTCTTTCCCATCTTCTGCATTCTCTCACTCGTTTATATTGATTTTCATTTAAGGAAAGTCTCACTGTTGCACCCTTTGCTTTGATACTTCAGACTTTCTCCTCGCTTCCTGCTGCTGTCATCTCCTCTATCACGTTTCCCCTTCTCCTCTTCTACCAGGGAGCAACCACCACACGTCAGCTCCTAATTAACTGAAATGACTTTCCGTGGTTACTGCATTTATCATCATATAAAACTCTCTTCTCCCTTCTCCCACCTTGCATTTCTATCCCATTGCAGCAGCACAGAAGCCAAGACAGACTACCTGGGATGTGAAAATGCATTAAGTGCATTACATCCCCAGTTAGACAGCGGCAGATGATTCAGCCATCCATCAGCTCAGCAGCTGGGAGAAAACATTGCTAGCAGGAGACTGGAGGTGCTGCACTGATTGAAAGAGCAGCAGCAGCCGGGTTAAGCATATGAGTCAGGACCAGAGAAACAAACAGAGTCCTGGCACCTCCAGCACAGAGGGACAGAATCGACACCGATCTGTTCTCTTCTATGCACTGGGTGAGTTCAGGGAACCTCAGTTCATAGAGTCTTAGGATGGTCTGAGTTGGAAGGACCTCTAAAGGCCACGTGGTTCCATGCCCTGCAATGAGCAGGGACACCCCCAGCTCCATCAGGTGCTCAGAGCGCTGCCCCGTTCTTAGGACAGAAGAGAGATCTTCTCTAGAGGGGGAGCATTTAGAATCGTAGACTATCCCCAGTTGGAGGGGACCCATAAGGAGCTGACACAACTACAGCAGAAGATTGGAAGCATCAGTGTCTGTTCTCCCACCTATGGGGCAGAGATACAAAGAGTTTGCATCCCCGGAGGAGCAAGGCCCAACTTACTGGGGACTCTGTTAATGGCCCGGAGCGGCCGCAGGACACGGACAGTGCGCACCGCCGAGAAGCTGACGTTCTGCAGGTCCAGCGAGTACTCCAGCATCCTGCAAAGCAGCAAGGGAGGCGGTCAGCAGGAGGGGCACAAACGTCACCAACCCAGCACTGCGCGTCCGCTGCTCACTGAGGGCTTGCTCCATCAGGAAAGTTTGCCAGAGGAATTAATTAAGGATTATTTGCATATCAGAATAAAGTCAGTGAGTGAGAATGCCCCACACTGGCTCTCCCCTCTCCCACCCACTCTGCTTGCTTTTGCACGGGGTCCAGGACAGAAAGTCCCTGTGCACCGTGGGGCTTACACCCACCGCTTGTTTGCAGTGTGCAGCTCAGGACCCCGCAGCATGGCTCTGCCCGGGGCTGCCCGCTGCTGCACACAGCCCCTGCGCTTACACCCAGCCGTGCCCCATCCCCGCAGCACTGGGACTCCTGCAAAACTGCCCAGGAGCCGTGCACAGAGCACTGCAACGAGGCACAGCCAGGCACACACAGCAGCACACAGGCTCCTGCTGCCCAGGCAGTCACAGGACACTCATCTCATCCCAGAATTATCAAGTTCCATTTTCAAGCTGCTTGGGTGGTTCCCTCCCTCCAGCTTTGATGGTCAGAAGCCTCATTTCAGCCTCAGAGTATTGAGGATGAGCTTATGCACGTTAGCTCTTATGCCAGCGCTGCCTTTCTGGTTGCTGCTGCAGCTGCTCTTTGAGGCCAGTGTTTGCCCACCCAATCGCAGAGCCAGACAGGCACAGCTCCCCCGGCCCCACAGGATCCCCCACTCGCAGGGCACAGCAGGAGGGACCAACCCCATCCCGGTACCCAGGGAGGGGACGTGGGGATGTCACCGTGCGGCGAGGTGACAGGTGCAGTTACCAGCACATCACATCCCCGCACGGAAAATCCGCCGTGCAAAAAGCCCGAATGTCATCTCTGTTCCTACGTGCAGGCGCGACGCCTGTCACAGCTCCGCCACAGACAAGTGCCCGGGGAAGCTCAAGGTGCAGAAAAACGCCTGGTGCTAAGTAGAACAGCTCCGTACCAAGCGCTGAGCCTCAGACGCCGGAGTTTCTCAGAGGGAAAGCAGAGCATTTAGGACTTTCTAAGAACACAAAGAGCTCCTGCACAGACAGACGCACCCGGAGCTGCTGCGGGATGCGCTAAGGCGCCGGTGGAACCTTAGTGCTCCTCCCAGAGGGAAGGCTCCCGGGACAGACAGATGGACAGGCAGACAGACAGACAGACAGACAGACCAGATGTACAAGGGACAACTCGTTGCTGTCCTGCTTGGGGACAGCTCTGGGCTTCCTGTCATTTAGAGGAGATGCAGAGGGCTCCGAGCTGCCCCCGGCTGGGACGCAGCACAGCTGGCAACAGGAGCCAGGTGACAAGGGCGGGTGACAGCCACTGCACGCACCAAGCTACAAGGAACCACGTCCCCAGAGCGGGCAGAGAGCTGCTGCTATCTACAAAGCGCAGCGACCGGTGGGTAACATTAACCCATGGAAAAGACAAAGGAAATGGCTTTGGCCATGTCACGCCTTCAGAAAGCCGCGGTGACATTTCCTGCTCAGGAGCTGCTTTCTAAGCCTCACAGGTCTCATCACGTCCGTGGGCGGTGTTAATTTTAAAAATATCCGCATTAATCAAGGCAAATGGAATAGAACTAACAGGGCTGGAGGAGCAGCGAGCTGCTGGGTCGCAGGGTGAGCCCCACCAGGACCCTGCCAAGTGCAGCAAGTTCGGATGGAGGGGAAGAGCTGACAGAAAGCGGTGGTTTGGCTGGAAAAAAAAATCCCAAAACTTCAAATTTTCATAGACGGGTTTGAGTCAGCGGGGCTGCGAGGGGGGGCTGGTTTCTCCCGGGGCTGAGGTCCGAGCTGCAGAACTGCAGGCAGAGCACAGCTCAAGGCTGCACCTCGGGTGATGGGTGTGCGAACAGAGAGGGGATGGAAAAGCAAAAACGTGGTCACATCTCCTCAGCAGGCTTCTATAAGAGCTCCTACGGAGAAACAGCCCTCGCTTCACCATCACGCCTTACTCTTGTCATCGCTTTTCGGCAGCTCATGATTCTGTGAACAACTGCTCTCAGGGATGAAGCATGGGAAGAGCAAAACCGCAATTCCACTCCGAGCACCTTGAGAACTCGCTGAGAACAGCAGCCACCGGCACACAACCAGACCACCCTGCTGCTCCCACAGGAGCAGGGCGAGCATCCCACCAATCCTATGCTTCCATTACTCTCTCTTGTTATGTTTTAATAAAAAAACAAATATAAAAGAGTCAACTTTGCTATTGATGTGCATTAACTACAACACGTCTTTAATGCGCAGCCCAAGAGAGCTCCTCCCTGCTTACCACAGCCCGGGCCAGGCAGGGACCGCACCGTGCTCTGTGCTGGGGGCTCTGGGAGGCAGAGCAGGCAGGGAGCGCGGCCAGGAGTGACCAGGCAGCAAAGGGAGAAAGAAGCGGTGTCTGCTCAGAAGAGGCTGCCAAGCCCTGCTTCTCCTCAGCTGTAAGCAAAGCATTTCAAGTGTTTAACTTGGGAAGAAAGTGCTTAAGTGGGCCGACCCATTACGGCGAGCACAGCACAAACAGACACTCCACCAAACAGTGCTGGAGTGCAGAGCTTTGGCAGAGCTGCGCTGCTCTGACAGGGCATGGATGGAGCATGGCCCCAACAAGCAGGAATGCAGAAATGCAGACATGGGGCACAGCCTGGTGACCTTCAGGTGCTCCTTGCAAATCCACACTCCCTTGACTCTCTCCTCTACAATTACAGAACGTAACAGAGTGGTGTGTCACAGCTTTTCCCCTTTTCCCCATAACCCACAGCCAAAGCCACGTCTTGCTGAGTTTTGATAACACAGCTCTCATCTGCAGCAAGTTTCCCTGTAATTACAGAGATACGTTGCAGACATCACACTCTCTACAATTAGTCCTAATTGCATTACATTGTCACAAAGAAGCCATTTATTCTCCGTGAGCTCATGAGATGGCTCTGAACAGTTGAACAGAGCTGAGCAGCGCTCAGCAGCAAAGCGGGACCGGCACTGCTCACCCAGCACCTCCTGGGCCAGCATGCAAGGAAGGGCTCCTGCACCACAGCCCCAGCTTTCATCAGGGGTTTCTGCGGGAGCTCTGCCCACCATGGGAAGCAGTGCAGAAGTGGGGCTGGCGCTTTGCCTCATCCTATTTCCAGGAGGTTTGGGGCTGGATGAGATTTAGGGCAGGCTCTGAGGGGCAAAGGGCTGCCTGAAGCCTTGATGTGAGCCCACAGCAGGGACCCTGCACACTTTATGGTGTTTCTAGCGCTGAGGACTGGAGCATCACCCTGCACGCTCTCCTCAGCAGCTCGGCTCTGGAAAATCCCCCAATTTTCCCCCAAGGAATGGTCCAAGCTCCACTCCCCCCTGACTTCACTGGGCTGGGACCTGACCCCCTTGGTCCTATCCTTCAGGTGTCCTTTTCCCATTCTCACCACCGTCCCCAGCACTCGGTACAGAGGGGACAGTGGGGGCCCCTAGGACAGTAGCGCTTCTGGGGCAGGAGGATGGGGGAAGGCGGGGGGAGGCGGGGGCAGAGCAGTGGAACCCGCAGCCTTCAGCTGTTGGATCCTCTGTCAGCTGAACCGCTTCTGACAGGGCCCAGATGGGACCAGTCCACGCACACAAAGCAAAAGCCGACCGCTTAGCGAGAGGCAGAGCCAACCAGGCAGGAGGCCAGAGAAAGAGATAAAGAAGGAACTGAAATCTCGTGGCCCCCGCAGCGCCCTGCAGCAATGAGCTCCCAGGGAGGCACTGGGAGACCCCACACCTTCGTACTGGTGGCACTGGGCCATGCTGCGGTGTCCCCGGCTCCCAGCGAGGCGCTGCCGGGCCACAAGCAGACATCTGCTGACACCCTGCTATGGGAAACGCCCCAGCGTGGGGGGGCCCTTTCCAGGAAAACCCACCCCATTTGATCTGCAACCCTATCAAAAGGGGAAAATGCCGATTTCCCCAAGGTGATTCTGGGCTCTGGGAGGAGGGAGAGCTGGTGAGCAGTTCCAGAGCCAAAGCAGCTCAGCACCCTGGCCGGGGGCCAGGCACTTTTCATGTGGATTCCCAGCCCCAGCCAGGAGGTTCTCGGCTGCTGGAGGAGCCCTAACTCAAACCAGGTGCCTCAGGAAGGAAAACGCTCCAACAGGCAAACTCGGCCGCTCTCCCTCAAAAACAACACAGGGCAATCACGCACATTTCACTGCAGTAACCTCCCTGGAAGGCAGCTCTGTGCTTCAAACGGAACGCTGACCTCCCTCGGGCAGAGCGCACGGAACCCAGACCGCAAGCACAGGACACGAGCAGGATGGAGACTGCTGCAGCGAGCGGCTCTTCCAACCGAGGGACTGTAGGATTCTGGGACGGATAGCGGCCGTGGCCCTGACCCCCATTGGAGCCCCCGGCACTCACACCACGCAGCAGCCACACCGCAGCCCCCGCCCCACGGCTCCGAAGGCCGCGCTTGCCCGGCTCACCCCGCGATGACGATGAAGAAGTCCAGGCGGTTCCACGTGTCCCCCAGGTAGCACTTCTTCCCGAAGATCCCCAGCGCGATCATCTTGACTATCATCTCCACGGCGAAGAAGGCAAAGATGAAATCGTCGAAGCTCTGCAAAAGAAACGGAGCGGGGGTGAGGGGCGGCCGGCACCCGCCCCAATTGCAGCCGCAGCGCGTGCTCGGCGCAGCTCAGTACCTGCAGGATGCGGCAGCGCGGCGAGTCACAGGCGATGTCCTCGCAGGGGTGGAACATGCCCAGCGTCACGCAGTTGAGCAGGATCACCAGCATGCTCACACGCTCGAACCAGCTGCGTGGGGAGCGGTCAAGGAAGCGCGGCACCGGGCACCCGCGTCCCCTCAGCCCGGCACTCTGCACCGCAGCCCTGGTTTTGTCCCCTCTGTAATGGATTGGGAACAGCAGAGGGTGACGCACCCCGGGGTGCTGTGTGCCACCTGTGACACCCCAAGAACCGCCCCCCCCGTCGGCAGCACAAGCACTAAGTGCCATGCATCTGTCATCAAATGACTCTCAAACTCAAGCACGCCTTCCCTTCTCCAACACCTTTCCTTAACCCTTCTTTCCTACCCTCCCATTGGTACCTGGCACACAGAAGCTGCCAAGTGCAGGCAGGAGCAGTGAGCGCTGCACCCAGCGTCTGCTCCTTGCCTTCCCAGCAGGGTGCTGCCCACAGCCACGATCCCCTGCTCTGCTGTTTGGGATCCCGAGTGCCAACGGATGGCTTATTTTCCCCACGGTGACAGCAGTGGCTGCTGTGAATGTGGAAATGCTATAAAATTAGAGATGCGTGACAGGAGTGCTCGTTGCTGATATGATGGATTAAAAAATTAAATTAAAAGAACGATATAAACTTTTAGGGGAAAAAAAAAACCCACCACACCATTAATTTCCTCTCTTGACATTTTACAGAAAAGCACTTTAACAACATTACAATTTTCTATTAACTATGTCACATCTTATCCCAGGGGCGTTCCCCTGAAGTCAGCGACTGAACTGCTCATTCCCAGCCCAAATTAAGGCTGTCAAAGCCATTAACCTAAAAGGCGAGGGGCTGGTGGGGCCCAGCAGTGCCCAGCCCTGCACTCAGAGCATAGCCGGGGCCGTGCACGTCGCTGCTTTCCTGAACACAACGACCTGCATCGCTGCAGAGCGCGCTGAGTGCGTGCATCCCTCCAGACCGCCAAGGGCAGAAAGACACAGAACCGCAGAGCGAAGGCGCAGAGCCACAGAGCCCTGGCAGCCGGCACAGTGTGCCAGCAGGGAACTCCCAGCTTTGGGGCAGGGCTGGGAGCACTGGGAGCGCCCTTGGCACACAGGAGCTGTGGGTGCGTGCGCCCACGCTGCCATAGTACCAAGGGGTGAGCCCGCGGAACGACCCCGTGCGAACTCCTGTGCAATCACACGGCGCTGAGTCACCGCCCGGCGCTGGCAATCTGGGTCGTTTAATCTGGAGAAATGTTTACAAGCTATTGGAAGAGGAATTCCGACTGCCAGGTTGCGGCGATGGGCTGGGATGTTTATCCCAAATATAGCCCTGCAGGGGCACCGCTGAGGGCACGCAGGGTGCACGGCAGCGCTCCCGGCTCGAGGGGCTCGGAACGCATCCGTCAGCACTCCTGGCTCTGCCCAGCTCTGGAGAAAAGGAGGAATTAAAAACCCACCCGACAGTAAGATCCCAAATTGGTGACAGAATGAGTGAGCGTCTGACAAGGGCTGCGCGAGATGCTCAGCACGGAAGCGAGGAGGCTCAGCGGAGCCCACGGGGTCGGACGGGAGCCTGGAGAGCCAGACGGGCAGATGGAGCTCCCGGCACGCCGCGTTCCTGCGGGAGCTCAGCTCTCCTCGCGTGGCCGCAGCAGGACTGCAGCCCGCACGCGTGCCCAGGGCCCGTCCCATATCCACTGCTGTGCCACACACCCCCAGTGCCACCCAGCCCCAAACAAGCATCCCCTGGTACGTCGCCTGCGGAGCGTGGCAGGGCTCTATTTGCTGATGGCATTTATTTCTCCCAGCTTTAATGCAGAGGCACTTATCAGCACGTCGCTCCCTCTGGCAAGCGCATTTCAGCCCAATATAACACTTTCCCCTGATTTAATGTCCCCGGGATGGGGCAGGCGAGGGAGCGCAGGGCCCGTGTTAACGTGCAGCTGAGAGATCGGAAGGTTGGGGGTTACTTTTTTTTTTTGCCTTTTTTTTTTTTTCCAGCTGAATGAAACGTTAAGCTCTTTCTTCTGCTAATGGGATTTCCAGAGCTGCACAAAGTGCTGATGGCTCCGGCTTTGTACCGCCGTTGTTTGAGCCCAGGGGCTGACAAAGGCAAACTTCAATTAACAGGAGGTGCGGCACTGAATGCTGCACTGGCAGCAAAGGGGAAAAGCCGCGCAGGGACCTGGGCTGGGGAGCCCTGCACCAGCAGCCACCATGGGCCACCATCCCGTGTCCCTGGGCCTCTGTCCCCTCCTGGCAGTGCTCAGTGAATGACCCACGCCCCATAGACACCATGCACGGTCGCTGCAGCCCTCTGTGTGCCATGGGATGCCTGACCCCCCGCCCCGGGGTCACCCACCCCACCATCATCATGCCTAGAACCCTGCCTCTTTACCACAAGCAGCAGCTCTCTACTTCTGCCACAGTGGCATATCCAGCACGGCTGCCATCACTTCCCTCTTAAAATTTAAAAAATGAAAAGCACATGAGAATGTAAATGCCCGGAAGTCAATTTCTCGCTGGAACGGAGCCTTCATCCCCAACAAACGCCCTCGAGCCCCGCGCTACACCTGCACACGCACGGCTGAGCACAACCCTTGGTAATTAAGAGGCAAGAGCCCAAGATTCAATTAGCCAGCGCTCCCCAGCTTAATGTAATCAACAGAGGAAGATATTGCATTATGTTTGCTGTGATTTGGTTGCTGAAGTTGGGATTAAATTCTGCAGCAATGAATTAAAGGGCCGTGGCTGGAGGGCAGCAGCCGCCCGCTTGGCTCGGGGACGGCTCTGGGCATCGTCCCCCTGCTCTGCACGGCCCTTTGGGGCACAGGCTGCTGCTGGACAAACGTGCAGGAAGCACGGTCAAAGCCCGGAAAATTTTGTGCAAATGCAATGTGAGAATTGGGTTGAAATGTGACAGCCTTCCCCTGCAGTGTCACCGATCCCACCAGCTTAGGAGCGACACCGGGATAAGCTGCAGACGTTAATGAGAGCGGAGTTTGAGGCTTCATTCACATCATCAATTCCAGAAATAGAGCCTTTGACAGGAGCATAATGGGACTTCCAGGGCCTGGCCTTTGGGGGAGAGGCGAGCGGCAGCGCTAAGATCCTAAAACATTAATTTGGGCCGTTTGCAAGGAACGCTCCAAGTGCTCGCAGAGTTAATCTGCATCTTGGGTGGAAATAAGAACCCATTCCCTGCGCCAGCTCCGAGCGCGCTGCCAGCAGAAGGGCTGAGCGCCGTGCCCCGTGGGGCGGCCATAGGGTTCTGCTTTGGTGGGCACGGCAGCGAGGGGCCGGCGCTTGGACGAGGCGATCTTAGCGGTCTTTTCCCACCTCAGTGGCTCTACGATTCCTACACAACCCCGCACGTTTCACGGGATTTGGGTTCATTTTCTGAGCACCATTCCACTCCCCAACCCCGCAAAGTGCCCCCAGCTGCCACCAGCACCCAGCAGAGCGCAGCACCTTCACCGCCCCTCTGCAGGAAAGAGAGATTGCTTTTAATAGGGGAAAATGAGAATTTCTGGGAAGAACCACCTCGATCGCCCTTTAGTTTCCCCCCAGCTGCACAGCCCATGCTGGCAGCAGGACCGGGGGCTTCTCCCCCCCTGGGGAAGGCAGCCGTGCTCCGGGGAGCGCTGAGCGGTGGGGGGGGGTAGGGGGAGGAGGAAGGATGCTGCTGTCAGAGGGGATGGAGCCTGATGAAAAAGACATTTTGTCAAAAAAAAAAACAAATCCCAACAAGGCTCTAATTTCCCTCACTGTTTCAGAATTGTTTCTCCTTTGCCTTTTAGATTTGTACGTCAAGCTTTCCTCCAGTAACCAAAAGGGTTTAAAATCTTACTGCTTACAGAGGAAAAAAATGAAGATAAAAGAGCGCAGCAAGCTGAGTGCCTTGCATAATCCCCAAACTTCGGGAGCCGGAGCTTTTAAGCACAGCCCTACGTCTCCCCACCATGAGCTGCTGGGGGGGTGGCACAGCTCAGGGGCTGGCACTGGCGTGGGGGGGCTGTTTTGTTAGAAAACCAATGAATAGAATCAAGTTTCCGGCCGCAGCCCCGCAGTGTGAATTCACCCCTGCTCCTCCTCCTCGCCCCAGGGGCGAGCATGGGAAAACCAAGCAGAAACACCCAACCTCGCTCCCCCTCCATTCCCGTCACTGTTTTTGCACCTTCTGGTGACAGCATGGGACAAGTGGCCCTCCCACGGGTGGGACCGCGTGGGCAGGCGCTGTGCTATCCCCGTCCCATCCCACTGGGAAGCCCTGAGGACTGGCTCATGCCATGAGGCACAACGTTGTCTTGAGCAGCAAATCCCCTCCTGACGGGCTCCTCCCAGCAGTGGTCACATTTACAGCTCGCTCAGCGCCATCCTGGTGCACCGTGACATTCTTAAGGCTTCTCCCACCAGCCCCTAAGAAGTGCAGAGTAAATACACACAACCCCATACACACAACCCCCAAATACACACATATTTAAATGCACTGTCCCTTAGAAATGCCCTTAATGCCTCCAAGAAATGCAGTGTGCAGAGAGCACCAGTGCTTGCTTGGGAAAGGTCCCCAGTGCAAAGCCCCATCAAGCCCAGGAACCAGAGCCATCCCCGTGGCAGGGCTCCCAGCAGCTGCACCGGGATGCTCAGGATGCTCAGGATGCTCAGGATACACCGTCCCTGCCCCAGCTTGCTGCATTACCCAAGACAAAGCTGTTATGCAAGGTTCCCTAAACAAGTTGCGGTGAAACCTTTACAACATCCTACACCAACACATCGTTGGGATATGTCACATATTTGTCTTATTTTGTTCCTTCTTTGTCCTTTTTTTAGTCTCCTACTTTTTCCCCCTTGGAAGTACGCTGGTTCCCATGGAAACAATGATGTTATGGGTATGGACAGAGCTCCGGTGACGTCCACAGGTTGGGTATAAAAGCGGATTTATGTAACGCTGAGGACTAACGGAATGGCAGAGGGCTCTGAGCACGGCCATGTGTGTGGCACAGTGCTCCCGTGTCGGGGACTCCGCTTGGTCAGCCGGGTTCAGCACAAAGCGGGGAGGAACGAGGGGAGGAGGAGATCCTGAAGGCAGGGGAAGGTGGGTCGGGATGGTTGCCGCGATCCCCCAAGTGCCAGCCGAGGGGCGGCAGGAGGGCGGTGCAGCACCGCAGTGCAGCAGCGGGGCCGGGCTGAGGCTGCTCGCTGCACATCAGACCCATGAGCACGTTCAGTGCCAAGACCTCCAGAGGGGGAGCAGCGCTGGGGCATTTCTGAGCAAATACGTTCATTTGCACCGTGCTGTGGCTCAGCCTTGCCTCCACCATCACCCACTGCTCACCCCAACAGCATCCTCCAGGCCTGGCCGAGCCAAGGCTCTGTGCACTGCCGCCTTCCTATGGGTGATAGAGCTCAGACTTCGAGTTTGGTCTGTTTGCACTCTACAGACAGGGAGGGAGGAGCAGCTTGGGAATCAGCAGAGAAGGAACTGAGGAGGGATGCAGCAGCGCAGCGACATTCAGCTCCAGCAGGCCTGGATCTTCTGGCCGCGGCCGCATCTGCACAGCGCTCCCTCCCCTTTCCCACCCTGATATTTTAATCACAGAAGGGTATGAGCTCAAAACCCCCAAGGAAACCCTGCCAAGCTCTACAAAAAGCTCAGAGGACAAATCCAAGGACAAACCTGGCATCATTTTAACCCTATGGGCCGAGATAGGGCAGAAGCCATAGGAACCATGCAGCTAAAGCAGAGCAGGGGACAAAGACCTCATGTTCTCCTCTTTTCCCCACGCTGCCACCAGTGCCGTGTCCTGGGGGCACCATTCTGGGCCCCTCCTCCCTGCAGCTCCCACGTTGCCACAGCAGTGGCAATAACCACGGTGACAGCATCCTCAGGGGCCGTGCACGGGCCCTTCTCAATTAGCCGTCTGCATTAATTGGTGCTGGGTATGGCTTTCCATAGGCGTGCAAAAGGAGTACAGTTCTGGGGCGACTCCAGGTACCCGCAAAGTTTTGGCTACTTTTTCTGACCCAGCTTCAAATAAATTAAAAAAAAAAAAAAAGAGATGTTTACAAAGTCTGCACATGATGATGAGTTTCCAAATGGACTGCTTCAATGTTTCGCTCGGAAACGGAGCCAACATTTCCCTTCTAAAAAAAAATATCAACAGAAAATACAATATTTCATTGCAGGTTAAGTACTTAATTAGACAGAGACCATCTTGCACGCTTCAGATTTTCAAGTCTAAGACCAAAAACAAATAACGTTATCAGCACACGCGACGCAGGGCTCCCACACCCGGGTGAGCACCGCAGTGATGCCAGCCCACCGGGGCTGGGGGCAGAGCTGGATCCCCACCAGCACCAGCAATCATAGGAACAGAAGTACAGAATCATACAGTACCAAAGATCGTCCAGTTCCACCGCCCGTGCTGCGGGCAGGGACCACGCACTTATTCCATCCTCTCCTTGCTCCTGCACACAGATCTGTGCCTGCGGTGGGAAGCCGTTCATCAGCAGATCATTGCTGAGCGGAGGTGGGGGGGGGCTGTGGAAGCAGAGGTGAGGAGCGGGGCGGGGGCACCCAGCCACCGAGCACCGGCATCGTCACGGCACCAGCACGCAGGCACGGCACACAGCCCAGCTCCAGGCGCCCGCCAGGCGCTCGGTTTGCTGCGCTACAAACACCGCGCTCACCCGATCCACCTCGCGACTCGAATTCAAGATTTTTTCTCCTTTTTCAGGGGGAAAAGGGCACCTCATTCCGCTCTAGGATTTGAGCATCTGCACACACAGAGCTTGTTACAGGGAGCCCTGGCTGCTGGCAAGCTGCAACAAGCCCCAACAGCTAACGCAGGCGCACAGCCCACCCCCCGGGACACATCACTGGGGGGGAACAGCTGCAGCCCAGCACCAGGCGGGAGCAGGCACGGCCCCAGCACGGCCGGCACCGAGCTCGGGTGGCTTCTGCTGCAGAGTGGAAGTGTGCTTTAAAAATTCATGTAGAACAAAATAATCTCCAGAAAATAAAAGTGCGGTTTCTCTTCCATTAGTCACGTATCACCAGCTTCGCTGAAACGGCTGCAGCCTCCAGCTCGTCCCGTACCGCCCGGCCTCGCTCCATCGCTGCCGCGCCTCCCCCCGCTTCTCACCTCTGCTCTCTGCTCAGGAGCAGGCACCAAAGCGCTGCCCCTGCCCCAGCCCACGGCCGCATCTCGCTCCAACCCCATCGGGTTCAATCATTCGCCCCCTAAAGCACAACGCTCAATCCCGTGCACTAATAAAGCAAAAAGGAGGCAGCACATAAAGGCAGCGGGCACAGGACCGCGCGGCCATCGCTCACCGGCAGCTGCCGGAGCCGTGCCCGGTGCCAGCAGCCGGGTGGGTCGGAGCTGCAGGCAGGAGCCCGGAGCGCAGCGCGGCCCAGCAGCACGCGGCTCTGCCGTGCGGGGACACGAGCACTCCCCGTCCATTTGCACCTCATAAAATTCTCATTGCTTTCTCCAGTAAGGCGCGCAGTGCCCGCACCGCCTCTGGTTACAAACACCACGATGAGCGCGGCGTGGAGGGCTGCTCGGGGCTCTCCTCTAAGGAAAACCCCGCATTTTGCTTTTGCCGCTCATACTGTTGTACCGATTACTGATCAACGGTCACAGCTTGGGGAGCGGTGGCAGAACCGAGAGCCCCGCCCCGCGTTCTCCTTTGGGCGCTGCTGAGCCTGCGGATCCGGGCGCCCCGCGCTCCCCCGGCTGCACCGCGGCCGCTCGGCGCGTTTCTCCCGCTGGAGCTCAAAGGAATCGGAGCGCGCCAGGTGCCGCCCCAGGGAGCTGAGCAGGGCGCTGCTGAAACCAGGCCGCTCGCCCAGGTGCTGAGCTACGGACTGGGGCCGGCTAAAATTAGCCAGAAAGCTGCGCCCGTCCCGCTCCCCCAGCCCCTGCCTCGGCTTCTAAAACCAGCGAGGAGAAGAAAAATTATTCCTCTCCGACCCTTTCAAGAGCACTCGGAGATCTCGGGCTGACAGCGCGATTTGGTGCAGACGTCTTCATTACTCTTCCCCTCCGCGGAGCGGTGTTAAATTTTTCTCCATATAAAGTCATTTTCTAAATTAGGTGAAGACGGTGAGTTTTGCGCTGGGCACATGTGGATATTTTTATAAAATGTTTAAAACTTCCCGTCTGACTTTTCCTGCCCTTGAAGGACGATGCACCAAATTAAACCTTCCCGTGACCCCATTTCGTGCCACATCTGAGGACTCCCGAGCAAGACTTTGCCATGGAGCAACACCAGCACGTTCGCTTCGCTGGGGGTGAAAACGGCAACGTTTGGTGCTCGGGGTGCACAGGGACAGGGGGAGTCGGGGACAGCCCCCTGAAGGGGTCACACATGGGATCCCAATGGGACACCAGGTCCCATTGCTGCTCCCTGGGCCAGCAGCGGGTGCGGGGTGGTGGCCCCTCCCGTGGGTCCCACAGCCACAGGGCAGCTCCGGCCACTGCCTGGGAAAGGGCGAGCACGGTCGCATGCTGGGGACTGGACAGGGTCACAGGGCCGGGCAGGCTGCAGTGTGCACTTAACCCTTGCAGTGCCCTCCCGGGGGCGGTGATCCTCCAGGCGGGGGTCACGGTGCTACAGGGAGAGGGCACGGAGCTGCCCCGGGTGGGAGACGTGTCCCCCCTGCATGGGGAGCTGCTGTCACCCACCTGTGCGGATCAAGGGGGACGGAATGCCAGCAGGGGAGCGGACCCTGGCTGGGACACGGAGTGGGGACAGAGGTGGCACAGCTGAACACCAACACAGAAGTTTTATATCCCCAAAACAACTTCTTGCCCTGAGATTTTTGTTATTTTTAACATTGCTGCGGTATTGTAAATATCCACCCGGTAGGACACTTGCCTGCAAGCTGCGGGCTCATGCTCCGGTCCGGGGCAACTTCATTGCACAGCTCTGAGAGACGCTCGCAGCAGGTGGAGGGCAGCCAGAGGAAGGGCTGATCTGCGGGGAAAGGCCGAGGGAATGCAATCATCCCATGGCGAGGAGGCCACGGCCCCACCCCAGCATGGTGGGGAGCGGAGCTGCGGGGTCTTCTGCCCGGGGCAGCACTCCAAAACAGCCCGGTGCTCTGGGTAGGTGTGCTGCCAGGACCCCTCCAGCAGCTCTGCTCCCTGCCCTGTCCCCAGCCCACAGGTGGCTGCGGTGGGGCCGGGACAACCACGTGCCTCCTGCAGGATCCAGAAGGTGGCTCTTCCCCACAGAACCCTGAGCCTTCCTCGGGGGTTCAGCAGTGAGCCCCCCCTGAGGCTTGGCACATGGCACCCTCTCAGTATCATCTGGTGCATCCCTGTCCCGCTCACAGCCCCCATCCCACAACAGGGACTGAACCACCCGTAGGAAGGGTGCACACCTCCTGGCTCACGTGGCATTGCATACCCAGAACCACATAGAATGCGGCCCTAGAGTCTCACTTCTGCTCCAAGGAGGTTCCCATGCAAAAGACTTCCCCAAGCACAGGAAAATTCAAAGCCAGACGCAGGGGAAAGGCACAAGGATGGGAGCCCAGGGGCACTTTGAATCCCCCCACGGCACTGTGGGCGCACGGGGATGGGGTGCTTGCCACCTGATTCCCACGGGAGCCACGAAAATTGGGCACCGGCCACAGAAAGCTCTGAACTGAGCACTGCAGCTGCTCACAGCCAAACCCAGTTCTCAGAGCCTTCGGGGGTCAGGAACCCGCAGAGCGAGCTACGTGTCTGCATCAAAGGCGGTCGCCATCGGAGCCCTCCAAATAACGCACGCAAACAGATGGTTTGCAAATAAACAGAGCAAGCCAAAAATCACCAGCGGAAGCGACGGGGGGAAGGAATTCTCTCTGCTCGAAGAAGGTTGCGATCCGCTTGTGGGCAGCCCAAGGAATGAATGTGGTGACGTTGGTCAAGCCAGTGTATTAGGTCACTTATTCACGATGAATTATTCACCCTGATCTACAGGGGGGAGAAGGAAAGCAGCAACGAGGGCCCGGTGCGGAGCGATGAGCGCTGCTGCGGGGCTGGAGCAGGAGGCACCAAGCGATGCCTTGCTAGGGATGGATGCTGGGGGTGGGAAGGGACTGCAATCACCTCATCTCTTGCAGCATCCATGAGACTTCTCTGGGCAACCATTCCAGTGCCTTCCCACCCTCTGCATGAAGACCTTCCTCCCAGAAGTTGTATTCCTGGCTATTTCAGCCAGATTCAAGGCACCAGACGGTGGGAACGACGCAACAGGACACAAGGGCTCGCAGCTCAGAGCAATGAAATGCAACCAAACCCTTCTCCCCAGGGCCACCCGCTCCATACAGCCCCAGGAGGGTATTTCCAGCAAAGCCAGCCAGCAGCCCTGGCGCTGATGGGCATGCCTATGGGGGAAGTCCAAATGAAAAGTGGGGGGAGGAAATAAATAAATAAGCACTGAGCGGAGTGCAGGACTCGAGGGGCAACTTTGCCAGAACGATAAATAAATAAATAAATAAAGTAATTAAAAAGGCACCTCCCGGGATGAAGCCTCCACCCAAAAGGTGCGGGAGCCTCAAACACACCCCGAGCACATGGGGCTGCCGCCTTCCCGCGCCCCGGCCCCGCTCCTGGCCCCGTGTGAACGCGGCGCGGTGCTGCTCTGCCTTCCTCAGGGCCGTCACTCCCAGGGAGCCACTTCCTCTGCAGTGACGTGACCACGCTCCCCCGAGGGCTCAGCTGCCCTGGGAGCCATTCTCAGGCCCATAAAACCGCAGCTGGGCCGGGGTGGCTCGAGGATGGGAGCGGCGAGGACGCAGAGCCCATCCCATGCAGCCGCTGCACAGTGGCACGGGATACACAGAGCTCTGTTTGGCTGTTCCTACAACACAGCTTGTGCAGAATGCGAACCCGTTCCCTGGGGTTATTATTAGAAGCAAGATATTTAAATCAGAAAGTGAAGCAGTGGCTGCGGGATGTGCCAGGGCTGAGCTCTGACCCACCCCATCCCCATCCCCATCGGCTCCATGCAGGTTTATGGGGCCCTGGGGAGCAGTAGGGCCGCTGCGTTGGCGAACCCCGCCTGGGGAAATAGCAGGTGCTGTGGAACAGCAGCTGCCAAGATAAAGTTATAGAGATACATAAATATTTTAAAAAGGAGAATACAAAATTGTGGGAGCAACAGGAAGGTCACAAGCGGTGGGACTGAAGGCAGAGAGTTGCCTGTTGCCAATCCTCATGTCACATCAGTGTTTGGGGACGATGTGCTTCCCTGCAACACCCACGCTGCAGATGGGGACGCTGATGCAGGATGGGTCCTTGGGGCTTCTGACCCCCCGGGACCCCACACCTCACAGGGCACTGATGGATCCCTGCAGACCCCAAGCCCCTAGGACGCAGGGTGGTGGCAGAGTGGGGCTGGCAGCCCCCTGGGTGGCGGTCCCCATCACATGCCTCCCCCTCCCCACGGGGACACAGGGCTCATGGGATGCATGCAGGCACCAGGAGATGCCTCCAGCACGGCTCCCCACTCCAGCCCCACATTTCACCCCCAGGAAGGCCAAAACCTCCTGGGTCTCCCAGCAGCTATGCTGAGCCCATGCTGACATTATCAATTAACAGAAGGGTTTGGGCAGAAGGGACCTGCCAGCCCTGGGGTCCCAGCATCATGCAGATGCAGGAACCCATCGGCATGACACGCTGCTTCCCCCCACCCTCCTTGCTGGCTCCCTCCCATTGCTCCTCATGTCTCTCCAATATAAACATTTCAGCTTTTTCCTCCTCCCAGCAGTAACCCGCATGCTATCAGCAGCACTGGGGCAGTCCTGTTCTGACTAAGGGCAGTGGTGATGCTCTGCAAGATCCCCAACCCAAACTGACCCAGCATCCCAAAACCACCCCAAAATCCCACATGAGCACAGCACGCAGCAGCCCCAGCCCCATTATCTGCTCAGCAGCCCTCATTTAAAAGCAAGCCCTGCACGCCAGCCCCCTTGAAGAAGCGAGCAGCCACAGAGCAGCAAGGGAAGGAGCCTTCATGGAGCTGTGCGAGACCTGCAGCCCCGCTGCTCAGGGTCGCTCTTGGCCGTGCCGCCGGGGCTCAGTTTGCAGGAGGCCGGGGCCGTGCTGCGGCTGCTGGGGGCTGAGCGGGGCCGCGACGCGCAGTGACGGTGCTTAATCTCCACTCCCCACAACTACACACCCCTGCAGCCCCTCAGCCCGCCCCGTGCCAGCCCCCAGCTCCAGCCCCACGCCATGGGGACATTGCGCCCAAGTCCTCGCTGGGAGGTGATGGGCAGTGTGGAGAGCATCGGTGCTGAGAAAAGAGGATGTGTCAATACAACCCCACGCTGCCGGCGACAGCTCCCCAATGCTTCTGGCCGTTTTCTAAGCAAAATACCCCCCCACGGTAGCATGCAGCCCTGGGGCGGGTGCCGGCTCCTAACCCCAGCTGCACTGGGACCGTGGGAGGTGGGAAGGAGGCAGCGAGTGCGGCACCGATCCTGGCCAGAAATAACCTCCCAGCCCCGCAGGTTTTGCCACCTGTCCCCACCTTCCTCCAGCGCAGCCGGCAACGTCCTGGATTCCTAACCTGGAAAGCAGCGAGGCGGGGCCAGAGCTCTGCTCTTCGGGATGGTGTAAGTCGAGATGCAAGCAGCCCAGGGCAGGGATCATCTCCGCATTATACCCAGCAACGCCAGCAAGTACTGCACCAGTTGTATGCAAAAAACATGTAATAACCATGACGGCTCTCCCCTCCTCCCCACCTTGGTCTCCAGTGCCCACTCAGGCTGCAGGCTGCCTGGGATGGGGCACCCACGGGCGCTGCTGCAGAGCAGAGGGTGCAGCTGAGAACCGAGCGAGCAGCCCTTCCCCAGGGGGTTCACTGCTAACGCCATAATCTCTTCTGCCCACTTGCATCCACTTGGAAGCACAACAAAGGAAAAGCACAACGTGTTGGGTGCCAGCACAGGGCACTGGCAGAGTCATCGCCCCAGTAACACTCTCACAGCCAGATTCCAGCACAGGGCTGCTCGCTGCCCTGAGGTTTGGAAGCAGCCAAACCTTGGGGGTTTGGCCCCGAGCAGCCCTTGGGGGTGCAAACACCAAAACCTCAGCCAACACCACAGCCCCCAGCGCAGCCGCCGCTCGCCCTGGGCGGGCTCCAAGCACAGCATGGCGGCTCCGTGCTCCGATCCCTCGGCGGGGATGGATTAGTTCAGTCACGCAGCCCTATTGATTCGGGAGCATTAATTGGTCTTCACTGTTCAAACAACAACCTCAATTAGCGCCACTTTTCCTTTTTTCCTCCTTTTTTTTTTTTCCCCTGGATCTTTACCCTTGGCTCTGTTCGTTTAAATAACAGAAAACCTCCATCGGCTTTGGGGAGAGGCAGCGTTAACTGTACATTTGTATCCAATTTATAGCAAGGCTCTCTACAGCCTTAACGAACATTCTTCCAAATAAAAGGGGGAAAGAAGGACACTACAGCAGGAGGTGCGTGGAGCGGACCGCCAGCACCCAGCGCACGCCCTGAGCGGGTCCTGCTGATGGGGTCACATCGTCTTCCCAGGGCTGTCCCTCACCTCACCCCAGCCTGGTGCACAGCAGCCCTTCAAGTCACTCTAATTCTCATTATTTCCTTCCAGTGATTTCCCACCCATGGCATCCCAAGCCAAAGCCCAGGAGACGGTGGCCAGGATTTCATGCTGAGTTAAGCTGAGCTGGCTGCAGCCCTCACTGTGGCCAACGCTGGCTCTGCTCTCCCTGAGCCCTACAGTGCTGGGTGACCCCGACCTCAGCCCCACTCTGCCCAGCTCCCGCAGACCCCATGGGGTGAATCCCCCCGAAGCAGCGCCGCGATGAGAAGCCCTGCACTGACTCCTACCCACCTGCCTTCATTTTTCTACAGGCTTGGTAAACGGAGCCCTAGGATTTTCAGCTCCATGCCAAAAACATGCTGGAATTTGGAAGCTGATTCATCAGGTCAGAGATGGGGAGATTTGGGGCATTTGGGCTTTGGAAGATCCCAGGCAGCACAGGAAGAGCAAAGCCGCCCTGCACTGCAGGTTGGTTCTCCACCACGGACAACCAGTGCCAGCCATGGATAAGCCACATGTAAAGGACCAATGTGCCAGCTGCATCGTGCGCCAGGGAGGGGTGGAAGGCAGCACCAGAGACAGGGACCGCAACACCCAGGGCAAGTTATCCAGAGGTATCCAACATTTAAAGGATGCAAAAATGCACAAAAATCCAATTCCTTTAATTGTCGGGGCCGGCAGAAATCCCCACAGCACAGACAAGCATGGATAGAGTGCTCTGGGGTCAGAGAGTTCCACTGGACAGCACACGAGCCCAGGCCCTGCACAAAGCCAGCGAGACCTAGGCACCACTGAGGGTCCCCACCAGCCAGGTGGGGAAAGATGGAAGACAAATGCTTAGCCTGAAAGTTCACCCCAAAAAACCATGACTAGCTCAGTTTACAGCCTTTAAAACAAAAAAAACTGCCAACCTTCTCACAGCACCCACGTTCATTTGCAGCAGTTTACAGAAAGCAGCTACTCCCAAGCACCGGGGCAGTGTGGTTGCCATGACAGGTCTGCACCAACGGGCAAAGGAGGGCTGAGCGCGTCGGCAGGAAACCCTGCAGCATCTGCAAATGAATGAATCCCTACAACTCTCAGCGTGTTAGTGCAAAATCTTGGGAAAAGGATACGTCTGAAACCATCTGGTGCCAGCACTGCACCCAGTACATGCACGTGCCTTGATGTCCACCTTGATGGGGCCCCATCATTCAGTCCCACAACCCCATCCCACCCCACACTGGGACCACCAGCCCCGCCGACCAGGAGGGCACCACCAAGCCCATCAGATTATCAATTTGATTCACTTCCCCAGAGCCTGCAGCGCTCGTGACAAACCATCAGGCATCTCCCCCAGCCCCCAGTCCAGCCCTGTGCCCTGGGAGCTCCTCGCCATCCCAATTCCTGCTCCCGGCCCTGCAGCCCCTGGCGGGGTCACCTCGGGATAAACCCAGAGCAGAGATTTAACGCAGTGATGCTAAAAACCCACCCGGCCCGTTTCCATGGGTACGGGAGGCACATGTTGCTATGTGATGTTCGGTCCGTCGCCATGGAGATGGCGGGGATGTCACCACGCAGGGCTGATTGGTTGCCATGGCTCTTAAAAGGCGTTCGTCCTCCGGGGACCTCCGAGGACCACCGGCTTCCCCCTTCTCTCTCGGATGCCACTGAGGTCCCCAGGACCACAAGGTCACGGTGACGGGTGGCTCTGAGCTGAGATGGGGGCACGCAGCCACACGCTGCTCAGCGCATCCCCCAGTCCTACTTGAGCAGAGCATCCCAGCAACAGGGATCTGTGCGTCACATTATAAACCTCAGCAGCCCCATCCAGGACCCTCAGCCCTACAGTGCAATGGGGTCAGGCCATCTGCTGCTGGGGACCTTGTTCCCGGCTACAAACCATCAGCCTGACCCCGCTGATCCCAAACCACTTCCCAGCAGCTCACGTTGAGGTTTTTATGCGGCTGCATAAGCCCCCGTGCAAAATACTTCTATGCTTTATTAAATAAATTAAAGGTATTATTTTCTCATCATCTTGGTAGGCTTTCTAGGAAGGATATAATTTTTTTATTTAACTTCATTGGACAAAAAAAAAATCCCCACAACCGAAAACCTATAGAAAGGTATATTATCCTGTAGGGGAAAATTAGATTCCTCCTACACAATACTATAGCGCAACTTTAATATAATATATAGGAATATAACACATTATTAAGTGGTATAGTATCTTTCTAGAAAGACCTACAGCATAAGATTCTAAAAATTACTCCAAAAACCTATGAGGTTTCCACCTAGTCCAGCTGGCTTCCTTCCTACTGCATTCTGCAAGGCTTTTCCTCAGAGGCTGAGGATTTAATTGCGTCTCCAAACACTGCCACCATCAGAGAGCGCCTCCAAACGCCTCCGGGTGCAGAGAACCCGAGTGGGGAACCCCACCACGGCCTTGGGATGGATGGACGGACAGGGGATGGACAGACATGGGATGGATGTGACACGGCTCAGTCCTGCACTCAGACACCGCTGATGCGGAGGGGCCGCGCCGGCCCCGTCCCTCGGCTTCACAGAGCCAGCTCCATTTCTCACCGCGCTGTGAGCGGTGCCAGCCCTTCCTGCTCCCCACCCCAGATCCCGGAGCTGTCCAGGCAGCTGTCAGTGTGTGCTCACGTGTGCACCCATCCCTCTGCGAAGCGGAATGGGTTAGGGATAAAAGTTGCCTTTAGCTGTTGCCATAGAGACTCCCTGGCTCAGCACAGAAAACCCAAATCTTGTCAAAAACGGAAGAATTTAAGATTTTAATCAGAGAGAACACACAGGAGGCCACGAGCATCGGTTCACAGCTTTGCCTCTGCCCTGCACTCAGCAGCGGGCACCAGGAACTACCTGGGAAGTGGGGAGACATAAAAACCAATGGAAAAGGCAACCCCCCATAGCCCCCGCCTGGGGAGGGCTGCAGATGTGCGCTCTGCCTGGGAAGGGCAAGGTCCTGGCTTGGAGAAAACGGGGAGAAAAAAGCAGAAAGGTTGGAACGAGGCCGGCAGAGGCTCCGTGTTGCTCTCCCTGTTGGCCAGCAGGGAACTGCAGCCCAGCGCCAAGCGGCCGCATCGCGCTGCCTTCATCCGCTGCCAGAGGAACAACACCAAACCCAACAACACGAGCGAGGCAAAATATTTCCCGGAACCTCCACTGTTTCTACCACAAACTTCACCTCTCGTCCGGCGCAGCCAGCAGCGGGCAATGGAAAAACAGTAAAATAAACACAGCAAAACCCAACCACCGACACCACGAGGTGGTTTTGGGACCGTGTTAACCCAGCGGCCACATCCTCCACGCTCCCTCCTGACCCGAGTTCCGCTCTGACCGCAGCGCCGACAGCTCACGGCTCCGGCATCGCCCCGGGGCCGGCACCGCGGTGCCACCAGATCCCCTTCTCCCACAATTTGGCACCAGCACCAGGAAGGGGTGAGCCCCGCAGATGGGCCTGCAGATTTTAGGGGATAAGCGCAGCGCTAAGGGAGAGCCGCCGGTGCCAAGGGGTGTTGTGTCTGGTGGTGGCTGAGAGATAAACTTTGAGGAAGACCAAACCGAGGGACTTCCAAAAGGAGCGGCGTTGGCTCGGGGAATATTGCTGCATGAGCTCAGCCTCTGCGGAGGGATGGAAAAAATCACGCAGCAATCTCAGTGGGAGGACGCAGCACGCGGCGGCACGAGCGCAGGGTGAGCGCTGCCACCACCCCACGGGACACTGCCCGCACAGCCCGCAGCTGGGGGACACGGACCCCGAGATGATGGCAGCAGGAAGGCCCCCACGCCGCCCACCGAGAGCATCCCTCCCGCCCCACAGCATGCACCCTGGAAGCTGGCTTGGGCTTGAAGGCCATCGGAAGAGGAATTTCACGGCACCTTTCTGTGTCTTTGCATTCGTTCAGTACCACAAAGCTTCAAGCCTGCCTCGCCCTCCCCCGGGTCACTCCTGGGCTTGGCTTTGATTCCTCCCGCTCAGTGCAAGGGCTTTGCCGCGGGACCCCCTCCTCACGGGTGCTCCCCTCTGCTCAGCAGCAAAGCAGCTGCCCCCCGTGGGTGCAGCCCGACACTGCCGTGACCTCGAGATGCAGCTTCAGCACGCGGGGTGCTGCCTCCTGGCCCCAAAGAGGCTGCGGAGCGCTCTGTACGGGATTCACCAAAAGCAGGGGAAGCCCCCAGCGCCTGGCACCGAGCCCTGCCCGCCCCGCTGCCCCCCCAGTGCCGCCCCATCCCCCCGGCGGCTCCGCCGCCGCTTCCCCGCGCTGTGCTGTGTGTGGGTGTATTTGGAAACGAGATCTTTCCAGCTGAACTGCAAAACGAAGAGATCACAACTCCTTGAATAGATTCGTCGCACACACAGCCCCCAGGCTCCATCCTGCCCCCGACAGGGTGCCGAGGCAATGGCAAAACCCCAAGGTGGAGAACTGAGGGGCAGGGGAGGCAAAAGGAGGGGACGTTGGGGAGGGGACACTGCGGTGCTTTTGGAGCATCCCGCTATCACAAAGAGGTCGGGGTGGCACAGGCAGCTACCGGGACACAGACCGGGGGCAGGACGGGGCTCACCAGCTCGGGGTCATCCCAGTGCCACTCCCAGGAGATGTGACAATGAGCTGTGGCCCCACTGCCGCCAAACCATGGCATTTTCCCCCTGGGAAGGGCTCCAGCAGCGGGGCACTGAGCGGGACCCATCGGCAGCACCGCGCGACCATGGGATCGCAAACAACCCTGGGATGTACACGAGGCACACGTACACGAGGCACAGCCCCCCGGGATTTATGCCGCACACTCACAGTGAAGAGCAATCACATCCACAGCTCCGCACGTCTGGGTCCCGGGTCAGAGGAATTCAGATTTCTGACCCCAGCGAGGCAGACCTGCGTCGTGACCCCAGTGACGGTGGCCTCAGGAGTATGTCCTGAGACATATTTATGTTCCTCCAAAGCCAGATCAGTCAATAGCCACATACAGTAGCAGCCACAAGTCAGATATTAATCTAATTCCTCTCCTCCCTGTCTGCCCAAATAAGCATTAATCCAGCAGCGCACGAGGCCCCGTTATCCATCATCCTTACGGGGCGCTCTGCTCTCCAGTGAAGGCAGCAGCGCTGCAGCCAGGCTGCACACACAGGACAGATCCCAAACGCAAGCAGCCTGCACCCACCCGGCAGACACGGGTCCCTGTGCTGTGAGCAGACAATGCTGGGGTGGAGGGTCCTTAAAGTGGAGGGTCCTTAAAGCGCTGCGCATCCAACGTGTCCAAGAGCCTCCCCCAGGGCTCAGCAAAGGGAACGTCTCCTTCCTGCAGCCCCGGGTTGGGTAGGAGCCCCCAGGAGTGCCGCGGCCCGGTCTCACCCCAGAGCTAAAAATGAGCCTTGCTCCCAATTAACATCTCTGTTTGCATAGCATGGCTGTCAGCTCAACACAAAATCAATGTTTTGGCACACAGAGTCGGGCGTGGGGGCGAGCCCTGCCCGGCAGGAGGGAGCTTCATCCTCACGAGGGGTTAACGATCATGTTCTAATTGAATTAACAAATCATTAACGAGTCCTGTACAGCATCTGGGCACTGCTGCTCTGGGCTGCCGCAGCCACTGATGCCCCGGTAGCAGCAGAGGTAGTTGGTACCACGCACAAAGAGCATCAACCCGACCCAGCTCGGCCCCAAACCCTGCGAACCTGCAGGCACAAAGCCCCCTCCCAGCCCTGGGCACACTGGGGGCATCCCAAGGTGGGTGGGGAGGATTTGCCAGGGGAAATCTCTTGGAACAGACCCAGCGACAGACAGATAGGATGCCTTGCTATAGGAACCCTGTGAGTGTGAGGCTAGAGCCCGGATTACAGCAAATAAATCCCCTTTTCTTTATGAGTTCATCTTTGCCCAGCTCCCAGCTCTCTGCCATCACCTGCTCCTGAGGCTTCAGCACTGGGTTGGGCTTTTCCTGCACCCGCTGCACACCCCAATGGAGCAGGGCACGAGCCACAAATGCAGCCCCAGGGCCAGCACCTCCAGCAGGATGCGTGCTGAGCGCTCAGCCCCAGCCCACACCCATGGCAGAGCTGAGCCCACAGCCCATTCCCATCCACATGTGGAGGGTTAGTCCCAACGCCTCCACGCCATTCGCACACATATGAGCACCTGATGGAGCTGGAGCATTCCTGCTTATGGCAGGGAGGGGGGGCAGGCAGCCTTTAAGGGTCCCTTCCAGCCCAGACAGCTCCGTGGTTCGATGTGCACGGCCCAGCACAGGGACGTGGTGCTGCTCCTGGCACTGCACAGACCATCGCGCTGCAAACAGCAAGGAGCCAGCTCAAAACTTTCTCCCAGCAAATATCTCGTCTGAAAAATGTGCTTTTTTCCATCTGCTTCAAGCCTCTTTGCTCAGGCTTTGGTAGGAAGCAGATGTGAAAGCATCCCAAAGCACGCTCAATTGTTACTCACTCGGTTATATAAAACCATGAGAATTTCCTCCTCTTTTTTTCCTTAGTGCCAGGCCGTTCCTGGCTGCGAGGCCGCAGCTCCGTGCGCAGCCAGCCCAGGTTGGGGGAAACCTCCGCGTGCATTACCAGGCAAAGGGAAAATTTCACATCTAGGTTGCCGAGCGGAAAGCCAAGGAGCACCACAGCCACCGCCAGGGGAGGAAAAGCCACAGCCTGGCCTCGTAACAAGCCCAGAAACACTCAGCCCTCCTAATAAAGTGGAAATTCAACCCGCAGTGAGGCTTCCTGGCCCTCCAGCCCGGCCGCAGCGTGACTGCCCTGAACCCCGTGCATGGGGCAGCGGAGCTGAGGGCTCCGAAGGGGAAAGTGACGGCACAATCCGAGAGAAAAAGCCACGGGGAGGCTGCGGGGAGAAGTTTTCTCTCCCTCCCAGCAAAACAGAGGGTATGAAAATGGAGAGCTAAGAGAGACCTGGGTTGGAGAACCCCAGGAGATCCCAAACCTGATTTCCTCTGTAAGGAAAAAAAAAAAGAGCGAAGCGACGTTTAAAGCAAAAATAATAGAGAAGTATTTTTCAGCACGGTGCCAAAACATCTGCAGGGGGCGTGGGGGGAGAAGAGAGCAGAGCATTTCCTACGCATCATAAAACCCCGGGCATTTGTAGAGCGGCTCCAGCCACCCCACGCCGCCAAACAGGGCAGGGAGCACCACCCGACGGCTCAGGGATGTCACCGGGACGGGAGGGGACCCGGCAGCAGGGGTGGAGGGGGGGGCGAGGAGGGGGGGGTCTGCTCCCCGGAGCTCAGCAGCCCCCCGCAGGAGCCGCCCCGCGCAGCCCCAGGGGCAGCAAAACCGGAGGCGTCCGCGGCGCTCCTCGCTTTGCGGATTGCCCCCGGGGGGTGCGGAGCCGTCCCGCGGGGAAGCCGGGACCCCGCGCTGGATGACATAACAGCACGGGCTCGGCCCTTTGTCTGCGCGCCGAGAGGGAGGGAGGGAAAGAAAGAAAAAAAGAAAGAGAACTTCTGGAAGTCATTACGGTTCCTCCGCTCCAGTCTCCTTTTGGCAGACGGCCCCCCCAGCCCTCCCCCCAGCCCGGCTCGAAATGCCAGCCTATGATTTTTAAATGAGAAAAAGCTGCGCTATACTCCAGCGCTTGGATAAACTCCTACACAAACTTCCAGATGTGACACAACCGCCTGGAAGGGGGAATTCGACCACGGATCTTCTTAAAAAACGCACGTGGAGAGAGGGGAGCGGCGGCGCCGGATGGATCCAGAGATCCCCGCTGGGATGCGCGCGTTCCCCGGGCTGGGATCGGAGCTCCCGGCTCCGCTTCGGAGCGGCAACGAGAGGAGCTCCCCGGGGAGCGCTGCCCGCGCCCGGCCGGCCCCGATCCCACAGGGCTCCGAGCGGCGGGGATGAGGCTCGGTGCTATTTGTCCCTTGGGAGGGGGGAATAAAAGGGAAAATAATCACAATAATAAAACCCACGCTCGGCCTGCCCTTGCTAGAAGGCGACGGGTCCTGCTTTTCCCTGAGATCCCCACCGAGCCCAGCACGTCCCGGCCCGGCCCCTTTCGCTCCCATAGGAGCGCTGGTTGGGGGCTCCCTGTGCCCACCCCGAGCAGAGGCCGCGCAGCGGTGCCCGGGGGGTGGGCAGGGCTGGGGCTGAGCACGGGCTCAGGTGGAGCAAAGCAATTCTGACCCCTCCGTGGGTTTCTCAATCCCAACAAAACGTCTCTTTCTGTTTGAACCTCTCGAAAACAAAGCACTCCAGTTCATTAGATCCAGAAGTGAAGCGCTGCACAAACGCACTGAACTTCAAAGGCCGCCGCTCGTGCCCCTGCCTCAGCACGCCCTGTGATCAACACGGCCGTTATCTCCGTGCTCCAGCTGAGCCCTCAGAGCGCCAGGGGCTCCCACGCAGCCCGGGCACATCCCCACGTCCCCGCGAGCATCGGGCACACGGACACCCCGCGCCGAGCAGCAGCATCCTCCTCCTCGCTTCCTCCATCCTCGCTCTTCAAATCACGGCACAGCCCCCAGGGAACAGCCTCACCTCTGCCCGCAGCAGCAGGCTGGCACAGGCCCTGCTGAGGCCTTTCATCCTCCCCTCCCCCACGGTGCTTTCATTTTATAAGAGAAACTCCAGTAATCGGCTTCCTCCCCAACCCCCCATAGGCTCCATTTCTCCGCAGCACCCTTGCCCAGCCCCGGAGCCCGCAGTGCAGCCTGGTGACTGCTCAACACATCCACCCCATCCCCTTCCATGGGGCCAGGCTGTCAGTCCGAGACCACAACGGAACAGACTGGGCGAGACTGTGAGGTCAAGGTTTGATGCTCTGGGGGGTTCTGACATCTGGATCAGAACTTGACAATCTCTTTCCTGCCCTACGGGAGCTCAGCGCAGGTCCCCTGATCAGCCAGGGAGAAGCAGCTGTCCAGGCAGAGGATGCTCCACATTGAAACAGGGTGGAAAAGTTCAACACAGCCCATCAGCCACCGCCCTGTCCCTGCTGGGGACAGGAGCAGCGTCCCACTGGCTCCCGGTGCATGGGGATGCGGGAAGCCCGGGGACATAGGGGCAGCGAGGGGGCTGTGGGGGCAGGGGCAGCTCCAGCATCGCTCCCCACATCCATCAGCCGGGTTAGCGCACAGCAAACTGCACCATGGGCTGCGCCAAGCCAGAACCCACACGGCCACACCATCCATCGCCTGGCTGAGGGGCACCAGGGGACGTCGGGAAGTGCAAGCATGAGAGCCCCCAGCTGCCTTCACCCAAGGACAGGTGAATAGGACGAGAGCCCATAGGAAGCCAACGAGAGCCCCTCCATCAGCTGTCAGCCCCCGCGGGCCAGGAGGGGTTGAGCAGCCACATGACCCCCAGCGCTGTCACTCCTCTCCAGAGCAGCTGGTGGCAACAAAGACCTCCCAGTGACACGACTGCGTGTTTTTAGCACCGAGGCACGATTCCTAGAAGATGACAGTGCGAGAAGAGCCGCTTTTCTGACCCAGCACAACAAGAAGAAAGACGTAAAAAAAAAAAAAAAAAAAACATAAGCAAGCAAAGGGCTCGGGATGCAGAGAGCCAAAGTGATGAGCAAGGTTCTGCTCTGCTTCATTGCACCTCAGCCACACAACGAGGGACAGGATGCGGGCATCCCACCACCCAGTGCCCCCTCCCTCTGCACATGGAGCCAGCAACCCCGTGGGGCACGGAGCCTGCACCCAGCCCTGACAGCAGCGTGGGGGGGGGGAGGGGTTCCACAAAGCCAACTAAAACCACGCAGGTGTTAACACCTGCTTCCAAACAACACCATTAGGAGGGGAGGGAGAAAAGGGAGAGTTTGGAAACATATTTAAATCAGTTGCCATAAACACTATTAGTCATAGGAGGCAAGGAGAAGGCACAGCCCCGCAGCCTGCCGGTGCTATTCCTTCCCAGAGAAGAATGCTTCGCAAAGTTTCGAGATTTCCTGAGGTGCTGAAATCAGCGCAGCTCTGAATTGCTTTGCAGGTGTGAAAGAGATCTGGGGGAAACCGCAGGGAGCATTCACGACTGGGAAGAGAATCTTGTTTTTCCCCTCGCGGGGACATTCTGTGGAGGCAGGCGACCCGCTTAGCAGATGAGTTATTGCTGAAGCCCAAGTGCAGCTATGTCACAACTCCAGCCCCTCACCACTGGTTCCGAGCTCAGCCCCACGGAACTGCCAGCAGTTCCCACGAGCACAAGACGTACGCTGGGGCCCTCTGTGCCATATAACTTGTCCGCCCGCTGCCCAGGCCTTTCCTGCTCCAGATGTGGGGTTTCTGCCCATCCACACGGCCCCAGGAAGTTCTCATCCACCGGGCAGAGGCTGCTCCCATGCACCATCCCTGCCAGAAGCCGCTTTGTTTTATCTCAGCTTTTTGTTTCTGCAGATGATGAACGCAGCCGGAGTTCGGGGACGGTAAAACACTCGCGCTGCTACAAAGTGTGCGCCGGCTGCAACTCGGCTCCAAGGGCGGCTTTACAGGCACCGAGACCGCGGCAAGAAGTGGTTTTTCTGCTGTCTTATTTTTTTTCTCCCCTCTTCCCGTTTTTGAAAGCTTAAAGTTGGCTACAGCAGCTCAGGCACAGCCTGCACGGAGCAAACAGAGCTGGGAAGGAGACTGGATGCCTTCGTGGGGCTGCAGCAAGCAGCAGCCCCGGCCCCCGTGCACCCGGGGGTACCTCGCTGCCTGCCCTGCCCAGAGCCCCCGCGCTGCGAGCACACCCCAGCCGCGGTGGGACTGCGGACCCCGCCCGGAGCAACGTGAATTATTTAGGGACCACGGAGCCGAGCAGCAAACCAACCTCCTGAACAACCACCCCCCCCCCCCCCTCAGATTCCTTAAAACCCTCGGGGAGGGCGGCGGAGAGCCCGAAATGGGAGAGAAACGGGGTCAGGGAGGAAGGAGGGTCCTGCAAGGAGGGGCGCTGCGGTCAGGGCCCCTCGGGGGAACGGATGAGGAGGGGGAGGAAGGCTGCAGCCCGGCTTCCCGTGCCCGGGGGTCGCGCGGGGCGGGGAGCCCCGACCCCGGCAAACTTCGCGGCCGGGCAGCGGGGAAGGGTCCCCTCGAAGAGCAGCCCCTTCCCCAGCCGCTCCCGGGGCCCTGGGGAGCCACACTCTTACCTCGCCGCCGCACCTGCAAAGGATACGGGTTACAGACCAGGCGGAGGCACCAGCTCCGGGGCCGGCTCTCCTGGCTCAGGTAGAAGAAGACGACGGGGGCCAACGCCGGGTAAGGCAGCGCCTCCGCCTCCGAATCGCCGCTGCCGACCTCTCGCTCCCCCGGCCCCGGGCGGCCTCCGGCCCCGGACAGGTCGTTAAGGCGGATGAAAGTCTTGGCTCTTCCCGGCTCCGGCTCCTCTTCGGCCGCTCGCTGTCCATCCTCGTCCATCCTCCGGCGGGCGGCCCCGGGAGGGGCCGGGGCAACGCGGGGCGAGCCGGGGGGGCGTCTAGAGAGGCGCGGCCATAGCGGGGCCGGGGGGCTGGGGGCTGCGCCGGGGCGGCTTCAGCGGCGGGGCTGCATGGCCGGGCGAGCCGCTGCCTCGCCCCCCGCCGGGCCCGGGGCCGGGCCGCCCCCCTCGGCCTGCCCTGCCGGCTGCGGGCTCCGTAGCTCCTCCTCGCCGTGCCTCCGGGGGGCCCGAGCCGGGCGGGCGGCGGAGAGGCGGCCCCCCACCGCTCCCGGTGCTGCCCCCGAGCCTCGGGGCGGGCCGCCTTAGGGGCTGCGCCTGCCCCCTCCGCGCCCCACCATCTGCCCGGGGCCGGGGCTGCTGCCGCCGGAGGATGCTCCCGCGGGCGGCCGCGCCGAGCCGAGCGCTCCGCACAGCTGGATCCCTCACTCCAACTTCAAGTCCCGGCTCCTCCTCCTCCCGCGGCCAATAGGAGCTCGCCCCCGGCCCCTCCGCGCCTCCCCATTGGTCGCTGCGCGTGTCCGTCAGGGTGGCACAGCTGGACGGGCAGCTCGCTCCCCCGGCGCGGCTGGACGGGGCGCACCGGCCCGGTGTGGGGGGGGGGGTCGGGAGGTGATACTCCCCTGGGAGGGGGCTGGGGTCGGGAGTGCAGAACGCTGGAGGACAGGGCGGTGTCTCGCGCTGCGTTACACGGAGGCAGAGCCCGGCGGGACCCGCTGCAGCGCCGGGAGAGGGGAAGGCGGTAAGCGGCAGGGGGGAGGATGCGGGGCACGGGGAGATCGCGTCGCCGCCCCTCCCCGCTCCGTGAGAGGGCAGAGGAGGCGGCAGGGGCCGAGGGCGGCAGGAGCCGCTCTGAGGAGCGCACAGCCCCGGTATCTCCGGGAGGGTCCCCGCCCTCCCGCAGCCGCAGCTCGGCTCCGGGCACCCCCACCCCGCTGCACGGCCCCGGGCCTCTCTCCGCTTTCTCCGCTCCGTATCCTGCACTATCCCCAAACCGTGCACATCCCCATACCGTGCCACCGGGATGGGCTCGGGGGTGGGGTGTGTGCCCCCGCGCACCCCAAGCCCCGGCGCACACACGCACATCCTCATGACCCCCCCGGCCCGAGCACGGAGCCCCGCGCTGGGGCAGCGCCGCTCCGACGGGCACCGCCCCGGGCGCAGAGCGAGGGGAGCCGCACCCCGGGAGAAGCGGAGCCCCCCCAGAGCCCCGCGCCGAGGACGCGCCCGGAGCTCCCTCTGCCGGTGCGATGAGAGCCGGCCCCGACGGCGAGGACCGCGCCGCGAGCATCCATCCCGCGAGGGGCTGCGCCAATGGCTCCGAATGCCTGCGTCTCCCCAGGCTGGGCCAGGGCTCTCAGTGCTTAAGGCATCCCGAATCTTTAAAAACAGAGTTTTTCACCCCTCTTCCTTTAGTGCCCGGGGTCACTTTCCCCAACATCACACCTGCATGAGCACCCCCTCATCAGCAGCTCCAACCAGCCCCACGCAGCCTGTAATGGGAGCAGAGGGACAGTGCTCATCTCACCCCACATGCCCCTCTGGTCCGGGTCCCGCTGGCCCAGCAGCACACTCGATCTTGGATTCACAGCCCGTGCTGTCCAGCCCCAGACAAATGACATGTTTGTTGGCACAGCGTCAGGGCTAGCCAGAATTATGCTGCAGAACTGTGAGATGGTGCCCAGGGGGGGGGGGGGGGGGGGGGGGGGGGGGAATGCAAACCCTGCAGCCCTGTGCACCACCAAGGCAGCCCCCTGCAAGCTCAGGGCACATGGTCACAACAGGCACACGGCGTGCATGTCACCCAGGCACGGGTGGCGAGGGCTCCATCAATCCCATGTTTCTGAGTCGGGGATGAGGTGGCACTGCCCCTGCTGAGCGCAGCCCGCAGCCATACACGCAGCGCTCACATTCGCATTGCAAGGTGCAGCCTCAGATCAAACAATCTCCTCGCCCCACGTGTCTGGCCCGGCACAGCTGCTTCTGATCCCACTCTCTTTGTAACCCGACAATGTACAGATGGCCTTTGTGTGTCGTTCTGTTTATTTAAATGGATTGGGAGCAAACATTTTATTTTAAAAGCCGAAGCTTTGAGCCTGTAAGTGGGTTACCAGATTATATGCCGTCTCCGTTTTAATTACATTTGGCTCATTTTGTTTATTGCATACATTTTCAAGAATTATGCTCGTCATGAGAATTGGAAGCACTTTGCTTTAGGAGGTACCTGCCCTATAAAGGGACCCAGCATCACACACGAGCAACCACATGCACCTCCCTGCCTTGAAGAGCACTCTCCTTCCAGCGCGGGCGGAAGAAGAACGGCTCCGTGGAGCCACGTATCCTCTCTGTTTGAAAGGCAACATCTGAGCATTGGGAGGAGGAAGGCAGCAGCAGCCCAGCAGGGTTTGGGCAGCTGTGTGCTGCAACTGGAGAAAGGACGGCATTGCTCAGTGCTGTCTCCATGCCCTACTTCCATAGGGCGATGCCTACAAACACAAGCCCGACAAAGCCATTGCCCACAGCCAGGGCAGGGTCCTGCCCCATCCCTGAGCATCACCCAGGCACCGCTCACACCCTGCCATGGCGAACCAGGAGAGGAGTGAGCAGGGAGAGGGTGCGTGGCTCCGGCCCGGCCAGGATCATGGAGAGCAGCAAAAGCGATTGCGGCGAGCAGGGGTGCACGCTGAGGGACTTGGGATGTAAATGAGAAGAAATTTCAGTACAGCCTAAGAAACTATTGAGGTCACATTCCCCTTGCACGCGCAGCCCTGGCCTCCTAATTATGCCAAAGATAGCACAGGGGAGAGCGATGGGGTGAGGCGGGGACGGGCGGTGGCCGCCTTAGGGCTGCGGGGTCAGTACCAGCTGCGCTGCCAACAGCCTGAGAGCAGAATGGGGGATGCGGTTAGCGGAACAGGGGGGGTGGCTGGGGTTGGACTGGATGATCCTGGAGGACTTTTCCAACCTTATGCTGGAAAGGCCACGTCCCCACATCCTCCAGCATAGCGCCCGCGGGGACAGGGGTTGCGCACCCCATCGCAAGAAGAAGAGGAGACTGCGGCCCCCAGCCTGGCCCAGCCCTCCCTCTGCTGCTCCAGGGGAACCCACCACATTTCATGGGTGCTTCTAGGAAAAGTGCCATGAGCAATGCTCCGCGTCAATGGGTGCTTCAGAGGAGCAACCTCAGCGCAGCTGGCTGCGGTCCGGTAACAGGACCCGCAGTCAGCCACACAGGAGCTGTGCGGAGCTGGAATGGGAGCAGCTGACATCTGCAACTGTTTTAGCAGGAGGCGGATTGAAGACAGCCCCAGCAGAGAGGCTCCAGCCTGCAAAGACGCGTCACTGTTTGCTTGGCTGCTGACAGATAGCTGCAGTAGCTGCGGGTGATTTTAATAAGAGGGGCTAATATTTCTATCAGTTCTGGGTGGATTGAACCCGCACTGGCATCTGGCTCAGGTCTGAATCACACCGAGCCACAAAGCTCCTCTCACACCTCAGAACAGAGAAAGTGCAAATTCCACCCCGGATCAGCCTCCACTGTGAGCCCTGCACTCCCCACCCCACTGCGCCCCAAACCCCAGAGCTGGGAGCTGCCCCAGAAGGGCTGGGAGCAGCAATTACCCAACAGGAGGCCATAGGAGGCCATAGGAGGCCATAGGAGGCCATAGGAGGCCATAGGAGGCCATAGGAGGCCATAGGAGGCCATAGGAGGCCATAGGAG
>NC_034425.1:9977251-10095960 GCF_002078875.1 Numida meleagris
GGAGGCCATAGGAGGCCATAGGAGGCCATAGGAGGCCATAGGAGGCCATAGGAGGCCATAGGAGGCCATAGGAGGCCATAGGAGGCCATAGGAGGGGCTCTGACTTTTTTTTTTCTTTTTAATGAATATTTTTATTATCTCTCCTGATCTTTATTAAAAGAGGAGCTAGGCAAGTAGTTGGAGGGAAAATATACTATGGCGCAGAGCAGCACCGCTGCGCAGCGGGACTGTGCGCGACCATCGCCATCCCATTGATGCACGGAGCAGAATTAATAATTCCAGCTGGGGAGCAATTAGTTCGGGCTGATGAGCTGCATTTTCCTGCGTGATCAATGGTTGCACCTCCGCATTTTGCTACACCATCAATCCGTGCCCGAGCAGGGCCGGGTGCTGGGAAGTGCTGTGTCTGCACCACGGAGTCGCCGGGTGCTGAGCGTGGGCATGGCCAAACCCCCAGCATGAGGGGGCTGCGTGCTGCAGGAACGGCATGGAGCAGCAGGTCACAGCCTGATCTATGGGAACAGCAGCATCCCTGGCTTCCTCCCTCCCTTATCTCTTAAAAGTCACATTTTCCTTAGCACCTGCTATAACTTTAGAGGGAAGGGAATCATTCGTTAAAGGCTTCGTTGGGTAGAATGTACTTTAGTGGCTAGATCCCTCCTCATAAGGAGCAAGAGGATGCTAGCCCCACAGAGACAGGCTCCTGCACGGGACTGGGGGCTTCGTCCCCCTTTGAGAGCAGCCCCACACCCAGGCCCTCAGCCCCAAAACCCAAACATGGCACAGAGGCACCAAAACGTGAATGGGTCCATTGGAAAAAGAGGGGAGGGGTGCTCAGAGGGTTTTTTCTGCTGCTTCACCAACTCTTCACCCAGAGACACTCACACCAGTGTTGTGCTGGATGTTGGCCCTATGCAATATCTGCAGCATTTACCGCAGCTCTGCTTGAGGTCTGTCCCCATGCCCCACCTGCAGCCCCCACGCACAGCAGCAGCTGCAGCGCTCCAGCCAGCAGCGCACAGACGGCTCAGATTTTCCCCCACTTTTCTCTGAAGTGCTGGTGCAAAACACAGCTTTCAAGGAAGAGGCAGCCTTCAGAATTGGGAAAAAAAAAATCCCAACTGAAATGCAGCCTTCTGCTGCCGCTGCCTGCCTGAGACAGCCCCATCTGATGTGCACGTGGGCTGCGCAGAGGGCTGGCCCCGCACCCCACAGCACCGCGCCACGCTGAGCCCCACATGCTGCAGTCACCAGCCCCGTCCCCATATCTCAGTGCTGCCCTGCAGACCCTGCTACAGGGCTGGATTTGGGGCAAACAATCCCTGCCGGCCGTGTGCACACAGCTCCAGTGCTGCAGTCCCAAATGGGTGCCCCTGTGGGACACAGCGGGGGCTTTGGGGCCAGAGCACACCCCCACGCCACCCCAAAACCTGCCCCAAGCCTCCCCAGATCTGCATCCCTTGGTTTTTCCTCCCCGGATCTGTTGGCCCTCATTTCCCACAGCCCCCCCTCCCCACGCTCTCGCATCGCTCTCTGCTTTCATCTGGTTCCCATGCAGCACGTGTGCTAGGAGCGAGCAGCACGCCAGCAACACTTCTATCAGCGCTCCCACTGTAATTGAATCTTCAAATCTCGTCTGACAGGAATAGACAAGAGGGAAATGAGACACTCGTCGGCCAGCCCCCGGCACGGCGCAGTGCTGGGATGCCCATGAGCATCGGCCCCAGCAGGGCTGGAAGTGCTTCCAGATCCTCCAAACACAGTAAGGCACCGAAACTGGTCAGAGTGACCCCGGAGAGGAGGGGAGCAGAGTTGAGCTGGGAGATAACATGACACTGCTGCAGTGGGGGGGCTGCAGGGCCCAGATCTCAGCTCTGGGGTGCAAAGCCCTCACTCAGCATGTGAAAGAGGATCCACGCAAACGGCGCAAGCCACCCTGCTGCCCTCCCAAGCAGCTCCGGGAAAGCAGGGTCCAACTCTCCACCCCCAACAGCACACAGCAGCCAGAAGCACTCAGTGGCACTTCCACCTCCACATCCCAAACAAAACAGCAACAAAAGCCCCCCCCCACCCCCAGGAGAAGCATCACCCCAAGCTCCTACCTGCACTGCCAGAGAACAGCTTCACCCCATGCTGAGCAGCACAGTGGGACAGCAGTGGGAGCAGAGCTGCATTCCTGAGTGGCATCACCTGGGCAGTGCTGATGGGGAACAGGTGATGGCTTGGGGTGGGGTCGTACAGGTCAACCTCGTTATGTCCCCCACCATCCTGCTGTGCTGTGCAGGGCAGAGGGGATGAGGTCCTGCCCTGCTCCCAGGTCTGGGGATGCTGCACCCATAACAGTTTCCCCCACTGGTTGGGGAGCAAATGACTCACATGGTTTTAAAATGAAAGAATATGAAATGAACACAGGTGTGCCCTTCTTCTGCAGCAGCCGAGCACCCGGGTCAGTCCCCTCTGGTGCCACCAAGGACGGTGGCACTCACACGGGGACCCTGCCTGCGCCGCAGGTTCTCTTCCCTAAGCCCCTCTCCATCAGAATCCACATCCCAGCAACAACCCTTGATGTGGAAAAGATTTTTTTTTTTCCCTTTTTTTTTTTCCCTCTTTCTTTTTAAAATCTCCGCTGGGAAATCTTTGTAATTAATGACCCTTTAAAGTAAAATATAATTAAGAATAATGTGGAGCACGCAGCAGCAGCTCGCGGTGCCGGGGGGGAGCGGGCGGCTGAGCGGCTCCGGGCACCATGGCACCGCCCTCGCTGGGCACCGCCGGGGCTGCGTTCACCAAGCGACAAGCGGCGGGGACCTGGGGCTCTGCCCTCCCGCAGGTGCGGCCGGAGGCGGCCCGGGGGCCGGGAAGCTCGACCCGACGCGCTGGGACCCCGGGCTTTCTGCCGCTCGCGGGGCCGCGGCGGTGCAGCGATGCGCTGGGGAGCCCCCCAGGATGGAACGGTGCCGCTCAACCCCCCCCAGACTTCGTGCCGAGCCTCCGCCGAGCCCGAGCGCCGCAGAGGCTGCAAATGAGGGATTTAAGTGAGGGCTCATTGAAATTTAACGCTGATGAGGAGACCTTCCTCCTCCTTCCAGCAGGGAGCAGATGTTCCCGTTCCACGTAGGCGCGGCGCCTCGGTCCTGCCCCAGCGCGAGCCGGGCGCTGATGCCGCCGCTCATCGGCGGTTCGTCGTCGTGCTACAGACAAACCTGACGTTTTCCCTTTTAAAGATACACTGGGATGGATTCCGGGCTCCTGCCGCTGAAAACGTCCCGGCGGAGCTGTCAGAGGGACGCTGCCCTCGCAGCACGGAGCTGAACCGGCGCTTTGCATCTTCGGCGGCGCGCACGGGAGCGCGGGCAGCGGGCGGAGCTCACCCCGAGCGGCTCGGGGGCTCGTGGCACCGCGCGGCATCGGCGGTGCTGGGGGGGGCTGATTTATTTCACTCCGTTCAGATGCGGCTTCTATCTGTCATTAATGTTATATTGCGTAACCAGAGATAAATCTGAATGGAGTTAATACCCGCGGAGCACGATGCCGAGCATTCATGCGCTGGCAACCAGAACGAGGCGAATGTGAATCTTCATTTCCAGCGGAGGTTGTTAAATATTTATTATTTTCTGTTTGAGGCACACTGCGACACATGAAACTCAGTTACGATGTAACTAAAAACCATCCTAAATCATAGATAAATGGCAACAGATGAAGGGGAGAAGTCTGAAGTTCAACGTGCACAGCCCTGGGGGAAGAAACAGACAGGCAGCAGGACAGCCGGACGGACGGACGGACGGACGGACAGCTCCCGGTGCGGACGGGTGTGTGCTCGCAGCCCAGCTCCGGGTGCTGCTCCCGGCCCCTGTCCCTCCCCAGCGCCAGCTCGCACGCAGCAGTGGCCTGGTTTTGCCGACAGAAGAACGACGTGCCGCTTAGTGAAGAAAACAGCAGCACAGGAGAAAATTAAAGGAAGCCCGAGGAATTTAAATTAAATCTAAGTTGCAGTCCCCTAATCCCGCTCCTAGCGCCTCTCCCTCGTGCTGCCGTGCCTTCGCGCCGTCCCGCTCCCGGCAGCGCTGCCCGTGGGAGCAGGATGCTGCCCAGCTCTGCACTATTGTTCTACTCTTTCTAAACGAGGTTTTGTTCTGCCGTCCCCGCCACCCCATAGGAGCCTGGAAATAGCTTTGTCCCCTTCTTTCCACCTTTGATTTCCATTTGTTCACCAAAACACTGATGCTTTTTCTTGCCCGTTTTCCTCCCAGGGATGGGCAGCAGCTCACGTGTGACGCGCAGCACAGCGAGGTGCCGGCCCGCAGCCCTGCACACCCACACATGTACCCGGGGGGGTGGGGGGGCACCGCGGGGCCACGAGCCCCCCCTGCACCTGGGCGCTGCTCAGCTCCTGGGAGCAACGGCTCCCGCACCCCGCCACCCCCAGTGACATCACTGCCACCGTAAGCAGCGCCCCGGCGCCATCCAGGGCCCCGTGGCTAATCTGGGATGCGGTGGACGTTTTTAATGTGCTGCTATAAATATGGATGGGCTGTCAGCCGTGAAAAAGGACCCTTCTGCTGCAACGCCGTGCCAGAGGGGAGCAGGGGGCTGGGGGCCGAGCCCCGCCGGCACCGCACAGCTCCGCATCTCCAGCTCTCCCGCTGCCCCGGCCCCAGAGCCGCCCGACGGGATGCGCAGCCCCGTCTGCTCCATGAGAACCTATCGATTCCTCCCGCCCGTGCTTCACCCCAACTATCGACCCCATCTGCTCTCTGTAACTCAAACTAAATTAGCTGCCTTAATCCGCAGATAATTGCGGCGAGCCTGGCTCTGCCTGTCCCAGATTTGCAGGTGGTGGGGACAGGGAGGAGACGTGGGGACCTCGCAGCCGTGAACAGCTCCCACGGCCAGAGCCCACCCCGCAGCTCCCGGCTCCCGCTGCCCTCCCTTTGTGCATCCCAGAGCCCCCAGCCCATCCCGGCACCATGGAGGCAGAGCCCTCCTCCCCAGCACAGACGCTGCCCTCTGCAAACATCCTCCCCCGGCTTCTGTAAAGCCTCCAAAACACACATTTAATTTAGATTTAATGCAATAGTTACCATGGTCAGTAAATAGCAAAACCATATTAGAGGAGGATTAATAGCCGTGTCATGGCCGCGTACCATTGCCTAATCCTGCTCTGAGTGCCCGTCCCCCTGCACCAGCAGCAAAAGCACCGCTCCGCAGCCACGGCGCTTGCTCAGGGCCACTGAGCGCTGCACGGGGCGATGAAACCCGGGATATCTTGGAATGGGCAAAGAGCAAACCTGCTCCACACCAACACCCCTGCAGCCCCCACACCTTCCCTTCTACACCCAGCTCACGCTGATGCTGATTGCCAGCTCAGGCTCCGGCCGTTGTCTGCTCAGGTGCCGCCTAATTACCCACCCCCGCAGGGAGCAAGCAGTGCGGGAACACCGCTGAGCATCCCCCCCTCGGGGGGGCGGGAGCCGACGGCACCTGCGGGGAGCCCCAGAACGGGGGGGGCCCTGCTGCCCCCTCCTGCAGCCACGCCGTTCCAGATGGCAAACAGCCTCTGCAGCCCCTCTGCATTGATGTCACATCAATACCGGGATAAAAGCGGACGGCACCGCGCCGGCAAAGCCAGGGAATGTTAATTAGAGGGAAAGCCTCATTAAAACAGAGCTGCAGCCTCAGGGGTGCAGGGGGGGGGGGGGGGGGGGGGGGTGGGAATGCACACCGCGGGGCACCGAAGTGCTGCATTTGTAGGCACCCCGAGGGGACGCGCTGGGCTGCATCGCTGCCGTGGAGCGAGGGGCATGCAGCGCTGTGCCATGCAGCGACACGGGCCCGGTGCAGCCCCAGGGTGAGTCCCCGTGTCTGTCCCCACACCAAATGCAGCGCCACAAGTGCCACAGCTGCGTTTATTTGTCACAGAGAACTTTTCCTCTTTTTTTTTTTTTTTTTGGCTGCTCAGCCCAATTGGTCCTGACAGCCCCTCCACAGCACGGCTCTGCCCGGCAGCTGCACAGGGAGATGCGCCAACACGCAGCAGGGCACAGGGACAGGTGCCCACTGCCCAGGGCACGGGATGCCAGGGGCAGCCCAGGCCCGTGCCCTCTGGGGATGACCGTCACCACGGGCATGGCCACCCCCAGGTCCCCAAAGCGCCGGCGTGGGGTGGACGCAGCACCGACCTGCTCCGAGCACTGTGGGGATAGGGAGCATCAGTTCGGGAGTCACGTCAACCCCCGCAGCAAAGGTGTCCAGATAAAAAACAACGGCAACTTGAAAAGCAAAGAAAGCAGAAGGCGGCATGCAGCCACCCGCCAAAGGCAGGGGTTTGCAGCTGGGCTTCCAGAAACGCTTCAGCTTTTAAAACAAAAGGGAAAAAAAAAAAAAAAAAAAAACAACTCTCCTCCTCCACAAGCGCAGAAAGTATTCACAAGATGAGGTGCAAAATTCCTCTTTGACTTCAAAGGCATTTCTCCTGGCCGGGTACCCACGCCCTGGCACTGCTCCTTGGAACGCCCCGAGACCACCGCTGCCATCTGCCACCGCCCCACGGCCCCGGCAGCACCGCACTGTGACGGCGGCAGGCAGCCCCAGGGTGGGCAATGAGCATCGGGCACTGGGCCGGGCGGGTGGGACGCGGCCTCACAAGGGGAGAAGGAGCCTTCGGGAGCTCCCTGCGCAGGCCGCACCGCGCCTCCGTCCCTGGCAAAGCGAAATCTTGTTGGAAGTGCTCAGGTTTGGTCTCGTGCAGCCTGTCCCCAGCTGTGGGATGGGCAGGTTCTGCATGCCCCCGTGCCAACCCATGGGCGTTACAGAACGCCCCGCCATGGAAAAACACCGCGGCCATCTGTGCTAACACCTCCAGAAGCTCTTCACCCCGAGCTCACCCAGGTGCACTCAGCAGTTGCCCCGGGTTGCTATAGGAACCATAAACAGTTTTTGCATCCGACTGCCACGTTAACGCTGGGACTCATATCTGTTTTCTTTTCCCTCTGCAGGACGAGGCGGGCACAGGTGCAGGGGGGGCACCAGCGGGGCCGTGCAGCCCAGCCCCCCCCCACCTCCTGGCAGGGCACTGGGGCTCAGGCGCAGAGCAGCTCCCGCAGCGCACGGGGCGAGGTGACGGGCAGGGAGCAGGCGAAGTTGCTGCAGACATAGGCGGTGGCTTTGCCCTCCTTCCTCTCCAGGGAAGACAGGAACGGCAGCTGGCGGTAGAGGAATCCGGCACGGTCTCCGTCTGCGAGCATCAGCACCTGCAGAGGAGGGAAGGGGAGGGCTGGGGGAGCACGGCATCGCCCCTCGCAGCGGCAGCCCTGCTCCCGCAGCTCCCCAGAGCACAGCACAGCAATGGGCCGGGGGCTCTCAGCAGCACCAGGAGGATAAGGACGGGGCTGCCGGGATAATGAGCTTCTTTGGAAAGGAAAACATTTGTTCTAGCCTCAGGCCTCGCGGGCTGACAGGGGAAGGCTGGGAGCACACGCACCCCACCTTGCTCGGCCCCTGCTTGGCCCTCAGCCCGCTCCCCCTGCCCTCCTCCCTCGCTGCCTTTGTCTGGAATTAATTCCAGGAGTGATTAATTACCAATTCATGTCCAATCTGAAATTCATTATTCATTTTTCTCACAAGCTCCCTAAGGTCCTCTTGCAGGGCCAGGATAAAGGCGAGCCGGGGAGCTCGCACGCTGCAGCTGAGATAATGGGATCCTCCATAATTACCCTAAAGACCATTAACAGGGCCGAGATCTCAACCAGGAGCACGATCCGGCCCGCCGGCCCCAGGGCAAACACAGCCAGGGAGATGCCAGTGCTGGGCTGGGTGGCACCTGGTCACACTGATGGCCCTGGAAGTGGCACAGGGGAAGGAGCCTGCCCCCAGCACAGCAGCACCGCTGCCGGCACCGCATCCCGGCACAGGGCTCCTCCGTCCGCCAGCGCCTGTCTCAATCTGCCGGCGCCCTCAATGCTGCTTTATCGTTGGCTTCTCATTACAGCGAGCATTTCAATGTGAGGTTTGTAAGGAATTAATTACTGGAGCGACCTAATTAATTGCATTCCCGCAGCCCGGGCTGGCCCCCAGCGCCCTGCCAGCACCGGGGAGCGGGGGCGATGCTGACGTCTCCTCCAGCCCCGATTCCCAGAGCAGCCGCGTCCCCGGGGCTGTGACTCAGGGCTGCAGCACCCGGGGCTGCTGCCGGGGTGGGAGGAAGGGAGGGAGGGAGCAGCCGGAAGGATGGGGATGGGAAATGGAGGGGCTGCACCTTGTGCCCTGCGCAGCCAGGAGGGGCGGGTGCAGGAGGCACCGGACACAGCCCACACCAACCTTGGTGCCAGACCCAGGCCCCATCTCCCCGCGCACAGATCTGCACGGTGGACGGCTGCAGCCCATGGCTAGAACATGGACTGGCCGTGGTATGAGCATGGCACCGCGCGAGTCGCAGCACGACGGCCTGGGGAAGCCCGGCTCCGCGGCGCTGTCTCGCTGTCACCCTCCATCGCGCCCTGCTGACACTGAGCAGTGCAGACCTCCCGGCCCGGCTGCGGTGACAGCGGGGAGCAGCAGCTGTCAGCACGATGGGTGCGGGGCCGTGACATCCCAGCCGCTGGAGACAGGCTCAGGCACCACGTGCTGCGAGAGCACGCACGGCTGAGGGGGCTGGAGGTGAACTCAGGTCCTACAGCTCCCGTAGCATGCGCACGTGGGGAAGCAGAGACGTGCCCTATGGGACCGCATCCAGCAGGGAACTTCCCCCAGGTTCCCAAGCAAGAAGGAAACTCCTATCTCCTGCAAAGCCCATCCCACTAGGTGCCCACCTTGTCCCAGCTCCCCATCCCACAGCACATCTCCTGCCTGTGCCCAGCCTCCCAAACAAGGACACTGCTGTGCTCCTGGAGCCATCAGCCATGCCCCCCGCCCAGAGCACACTGGGGCAGCTGGGAAGGCAGAGGGGAGCTCACAGCAGCATGGTGCTTTCCAAGCCTGCAAACTGGGTCACTCGCTGTAATCCTTCCAAGGGAGCAAGAGGAATCAAGCCAGAGCAGAGGGGGCTCGGATGCAGCACAGGGAGTGAGGCACTACAGGGACAGTGCGGGGAGGACCGAGCACTGCATCCCCATGGAGCGGGCTCCTGTCCCTCTGACACCAATCACTGACTGCCACCAGGCACTCACAGAACACGGCCTCTGTGGGCAGCTGACACAGGGACAGGCAAGGGAACTGCAGTACAGCCTGTCCCAGCTCACCCCAGTTGTGTTACAGAGGGACACTGGTGCCTTGGCCAGGGGATGCTACAGCCGCGCTGGGGACACTGGGATCACAGCAGCCAGGGGGAGCATGGCTCCAGCTGCAAGGCAAGGACAGGGACAGCCTGGCTGCTCTACCTTGTTCGGGATGAAGGTGGAGTGCACGCAGCGGAGCATCTCTTTGGTGTCTTCTCCTTGGGGGTCTCCGCAGATCACCACCTGTCCAGAGACAGCACAGGTGAGCAGGGGCTGAGGTTCCGTGTCCCAACGCCTGCATGCAGAAAGGAGGAGGGCACGCCAGCCCCTACCTGTTTGAGGGTGTGATGGAACACGGCAGCGGCCCGGGCCATCTCCGGCAGGGCCAGCGGGATCTTCTGCAGCCTCTCGGAGAAGGCAGCCAGGATCTGCCCAGCCTTTTCTACCCACTCTGTGTGGCCGGAGTATGAGGCTGCTCGGAGCAGGTTTGTGACGGTGACGGAGTTGGCAGCAGGCTCTGCTCCATCCTGGTCTGTGGGGCACACAGTGTTGCATGCAGTCAGCCCACCGCCAGCACCGCCCTGCCCTGCCCAGGGTCCCCACGCACCGTCCTTCAGGCGCAGCAACAGTGAGGGGTCACCAGCCTCACTGGAAAAGTATGCAAAGCCCTTGGGGTCCCAGAAGAGCTTGTCCTGTGTGTGCTGGAGCTGCAGCGCCCACTCCAGCCAGCTCTGGTCCAGGGAAGCTTCGTAGAGGTCAAAGAGACCCTGGATGACGAAGACGTAATCCTCCAGGAACCCGTGAATGGGCACGGCACTGCAATGGGAGGCAGGGATGAACATCAGGGTCTGCAGCCCAGCAGGACGGGCTGGGGGAAACCCTCAGCACTGCTGTCTGTGACCAAGGAGACACCACCGTGCTTGGCTGCCCCCCCTGCTCAGCCCGAGCTCAGCAGTGGCTGTGCCAAGGCATCGTATGGGTTAGCGCGGGTCTGCAGCAGAACAGGAAGGCTCCTACCAGCTCCAAAGACAAGAAACGGAAAGGATTTGGGCTGGGTGACGCTTCCTGCACCAAAACTCACCTCTGCTCCACCACATCGGCCTCGCCGCCATAGCAGCTCCGCAGCAGCCTGCCGCTGCCCGGCTCGAAGAGGTGTCTGCGCAGGAAGCCAGCCGCCTGCGCTGCCCGGCTCACGTACTCCTGCTTGGCCAGCACCGCCCCAGTCTGGGCAAAGCCCGAGATCATCAGTCCTGCGTGGGCACAAGGGAACGGCTGCGTGTCACACGTTTTCCTCCCCAGGATGCTTCACATGAAGCTCATTCTCTCTGACATTCTAACTGCAGGCCACCATCTCCTCCACTCACTTCCAGCCACTGAGCAAGTCCCTCACTATCACCCAAGGGAAAGGCAGAGCACTGAAAGCGCAGCAAGATCTCAGCCTTTGCCTGTGGGTAGAAGCTGCGGGGCTTGCCTCTGTGCTGTACCTCCAGCTCAGGCTCCAGGCACATCCCACAGGGATGGGGACAGCACCTCGTGCTCACCCTGCTGATACGGGGTGGGCACAGAGCTCAGCCCCCCCAGGTCCCAACACCTCAGCTCCATCCCTCCCAGCCCTGCCAAGCAGGCTGCACCAGGGGAAGAGTTTTGCTGCTCCCTGCTGGCAAAAAGAAAAACCAAAAAAACCCCAACACAGCTATCACCCAAACCAGCAGCAGCCCCACACGGAGCTGTGGCCCCGCTCACCATTCCACGAGGCCAGCATCTTGGTGTCCAGGTGGGGCCGCGGGCGCTGTGCCCGTGCTGCCTGCAGCCTGCGCCGACCCTCCTGCAGCACGGCACCGAGCTGCCCCGGCTCCAGCCCGAAGCGCGCGGCCGTCAGCTCTGGGGAGGAGCGGACAATGAGGACGTTCTTGCCCTGCAGCTCCTTATGGGGGTCCTGCAAGGAGAGCTCCGCTCTAGGAACACCACCTGGCCCCGCACGGCTTGGACCCACGTGCCTTGGGTGCAGCAACGCTCCCAGTGAGGTCTGCGCAATCACTCACCTTCCTGGGGCTCACGTTGCCGTCCTCCTTCACCCCGTAGTGGTGCATGAAGACATCTCCCAGGGTTGTCCCCTCTGCAGCCCCCTCCACCGGGTCGGGGAGCAGAGCCCGGAGCTCCTCGGCCGCCCACACGCAGAAAGCTCCCTCCCGCTTCTCGCTGGAGGCGGCCGTCGGGAAGGAATCCGCGTCCTCCGCGCTGTAAAAGCCTCCAGCCTGGGGAAAAAGCAGCAGGGACGCCCGGCCATGGGCACAGCCCCGCAGCACAGCGCTGCATCCCACACAGGGTAAGGAAGTGACTCCCCTGCCTGGCCCAGCTCGGGGAACAAACCTGGCTGCCCAGGTCCCGCGAGACGTACTGCAGGATGTCAGCAGCAATGTCGGCAAAGAACTCGTCACCAGAGATCTGCGGGAGAGACGAGGCAGAGGTCACTCTGCTGCGTTACAACGGGCAGGGGGGAAAGAGACACAGCAAGAAGAAATGGGACATGTAAAGAGCTAAAATGGGGGAGAAGTGCTGTGAGCGTGCAAGGATTTTAAACACGAGGCAGACTTAGAGTCTCAAGGGCTAATACCATGGACCTGCACAGCACTCCTGCCTGATGAGGAGCACCACGGATGGGGAATAGGTGAGTGCTCTGCACCCACCGATGGGCAGCCCGAGCCCCGCGGGAGCCCATGGCCGCACCTGGAAGGCTCTGCTGTACACAGCCGCCAGCTGGCCCTGGTCATACAGCATCTTCTCAAAGTGTGGGACGTGCCAGTGCCGGTCGGTGGAGTAGCGGTGGAAGCCCTGTGAGGAGCGCACAGATGTCACCACCGCGCTCCGCCCGCGCACTGCTGCGGTTTAACCCCGGGCTCTTCTCCTACCTGACCAATGTGGTCATGAATGCCCCCGTGCGCCATCATCTTGAGGGTGTGCAGAGACATCTGCAGCGCACGGGCCCCTTCTGGGGTTGTTCTGTGCAGGGCCCAGTAGGTGAAGAGGAAATTCAGATTCACTGAAAGACAGGGACAGGCTGCAGGGTGAGCCCCGCGCCCCGGCAGGGCTCAGCCACAGGGACCACACTGACCTGGGGTGGGGAACTTGGGGCACTGTGAGAAGCCGCCATACTCCTCATCGTAGGAGCCGGAGAGCTGCTGGAAGCAGGTGGCCAGCACCTCCTGGGCCGGCGGGGCTGCCTGCTGGTCCTGCGTGCCGACCCGGGACAGGGAGTGCAGCGCTTCCAGGATCCTTTGGCTGCTCTGCAGCAGGGCCTCTTGGTTCTGCCTCCACTGAGAGGCCGTGAGAAGATCAGTGCTTCCTCTACTTGCCTTTCTTTCTGCCTCCCACCCCAACCTTTTCCTCCGCTTCTCAGTGCCCTCCCCCTGAGCAGCACATCCCCATCCCCATCCCCTCCTTGAGCTGCTCCTTCCCATGACTCCCTCCCCACCCGTGCAGCCCCACACTGCCCCACGCCTGAGCGCTGCCCCCAGCCTCCCTCTCTGTACCTGCTCTGCGATGCGGAGCAGCACGGTCCGGAAGCCCACGTGATGAGCGCTGTCCTCAGGGGGGAAATACGTGCCCCCAACAAAGGGTTTGAGGTCCGGCGTCAGCCAGACGCTCATCGGCCATCCCCCTCCGCCGCTGGTGGCCTGGGGGACACGGGGCACAAGGATCTCGTGGGGGGATTCCTCAAGAACACGAAAATGAATCTCGAGAGAGAAGGGCAGAGCGTGCCCCAGCCCTGCCGCCTCTCCCACCTGCACGAAGGTCATGTACACTTTGTCCACGTCCGGCCGCTCCTCACGATCCACCTTTATGCACACAAAGTTCTTGTTCATGATCTCGCCGATCTCCTGGTTCTTGAAGGACTCCTCCTCCATCACATGGCACCAGTGGCAGGTGGAGTACCCGACTGAAAGCAAGCGCAGCACGTGGGGTGAGGCCACAGAGCCGTGGAGCAGCCCAACCTGGGATGGGCGCACATGGAAAATCACGGCCCCACACAGCACCCCCCACCCCCCCGCCTGAGCGCGGGGTCCCAGCGCTCCCTCAGCTCTGGCCTCCAGGGCCGTGCCCACCGCCCTCTGGGGCACAGCCTCTCCCCAGCCCCCCCCCGGCCCTCCCCTGGCACAGCTCTGTTGCCATACAATGAGCTGCTGCCGCTGCTCCGCACTCCTCAGCTCTCCCAGGACCAGGGCTCCGGAGCCCACCTTCCAGCAGAGCCGTTACAGCGCAGGGCAGCTCCCAGTGGGAAGGAATTAGCACTGGGCAGCCTCACCCGCAGCTCACCCCGCAGCTCATTTACCCACTGACACATGGGGACGTTATGCACACCTCGCTGCTGGTTACCTGACAGGAAGATCAGCTTGTTCTCCTGCCTCGCTTTATCAAAGGCTTCCTGACCCCATGGGTACCTGCAGAGGACGAGGAGCAGCCCGTGGGGCACGGCCGCCATCAGGGCCCACTCCAGAGCTGCGCAGAGGGCAGCAGCCTCCCGGTGCCAGCCTCGCCAGGGGAGGACGAGGAGGAAGCACAGCGCGCTCTCACCAGTCCACGGGGTTGTGGGCGTGCTGCTGCAGGTACGGGGACTTCTCGTAGAGCAGCCGGTTGGCGCGGCGGGGCGGGCTGCTCCTCCCGGCCGTGGCCATGGCCATGCAGCCTGCTAGGAACACCGGCCTGCCACATGGGATGTGCTCATTAGTTGGCTCGTTAACTCATTAATTCACTTTGTTACCCACTGGGAGAGCCCCATGTGGGGTGACGCGTCCCCGGCACGCTGCACAACCACAGCCCACAGTGGATCAGTGACGCCCCTCCTGGGCTCTGGCCCCACACTGCTGCACCCCGGGGGGGCGGGGAGGGGAACCAGGACCCTCCTGGTGCTGGGGGCACAGGGAGGGGTGCACGGATATGGGGGGGCAGCAGCGAGGGGGTGCAGGAAGGGCACGCGGTGGGGACGCAGAGTCATGCAAGGGAGAGATGCAAAGCGGGTGCAAGGGGAAGATGCAGGGGGAGGAAAGCAGGGGGGGTACAAGCAGATCTAGGGGATCCCAGGGAGGACTTAGGGGCATGCAGAGGGTAGAGGGGGATTGGGGGGAACGCAGGGAAGTTCACAGGGTACAGGCAGGATTCCAGGGCATGCAGAAAGGGTGCGGAGATCCAGAGAGGATTCAGGGGCACGAAGGAGGCATGCAGAGCACAGGGACGACGCAGGGGAACGTAGGGAGGACAGGAGGCACAGGGAACGTTTATTTAGGGGCACGCAGAAGGGATGCAGAGATCCAGGGAGGGTTCAAGAGAACGCAGGGGATACGGAGAGGGCACGGGGAGGATTCGGGGCGACGCGGAAGGGGCAGGGAGCATTTAGGGCAACGCACGGGGTACGGGCAGGACTCGGGCACGCAGAAGGGGCTCCGAGGCGCAGGGAGCACCGGGGAGCGCGCAGGGCGCTGCAGGGAGCAGGGCACACTGTGCCGCAGGGCTCGGCCCCGGCCCGGCCGCTCCCGGAGCAGCCCCCACCCCCCCCACACCCCCGGTACCTGCGGGCCCAGCGCAGCGGCGCCGCGAACATGGCGGCGGGGGGAGGGGCGGACGGGGCGGGCCCGGGCCCCGCACTGCACCGCCCCCGAGCCGAGCCCGCCCCGCGCGGGGAGGAGGGAACGCCCCGGGAAGGAGGCGGCACGCGGCTTCCGTTCCAGTACTTTATTGTTGCGGTCAGTTCACGGTTCCCGGTGCCGGTACGGCCGCCGCGGCTCCGGGCCCGGAGCGGCGCCGCCGCGCGGAGCAGTGCAGCCGGGTGCAGGCGCTGAAGCGCTAACGTCACGCCCGCCTCCCCCCGAGCCCCCCCCCCACCCCGAGCCGCGCTGCCTCCGGCACCGGGCGCTGCTCCCCGTGGGGCTGAGGGCCCGGCCCGGGCTCTGCACGGGGTCCGGGGGCGCGGGGGTCCGTGACGGGGACGCAGCCGGGGCCAACCCGGGCTGGAGAGCGGGGACGCGGTGCCCAAGCGGAGAAACATCCAGAGCGGGGAGAGCGCGATCCAGGCGGGAGCCCCCGGGCGAGGGCAGCGCGTTAGGGGGGAACAGAGCGTTTCCAGGGAAGAGGAGCGAACGGGAGGCAGCTCTCCGTCCGCCCCAGCCCCGTACTGAGGCGCCGTGCTCAGAGCGGGCGGTCCCGAAGCCGCGGCCCGCGGTCCCTCGGGGCACGGCCCCGGCTCGTGCCGGCGTCCCCGGCGGCGTGCGCGGGGAAGGGAGCGCCGGGAGAACGGCCGGGAAGGGGCGAGAGCTGCGCGTGCTGCCGGCCCGCAGCGCTCAGAGGAAAGGGTTGAGCCCGCCCTGCGAGGCCGGGGGGGCCGGGGGGCCGCTCAGCGGCAGCAGAGGCTGCGGCAAAGCGCCGGGCAGCTCGGGGAACGGCCCGGCCCCCGCCTGCGGGAAGGCACTGGCGGAGGCGGGCAGGGCGGCGGGGACGCTGCTGAGCGGCAGCGGCAGCGAGGTGCTGTACGTCATGGCGTTGGCGGGCAGGCCGGGCACCGGGGAGCCGGTCCGCATCTGGTTGAGCGTGGGCTTGGGCTGCTCGGCCAGGCTGAAGGGGTTGGTGGGGGACGGCGTGCTCAGGCCTGCGGGAAGACACGCGGAGCGTCAGGGCGGCCGCTGAGCCCTCGGCCCCGCGCCCCGCTCCCACCCCGCGGCTCGGCCCCGGCCCCGGCCCCTACCCGAGAGGAAGGGGTTGCGCGTCTTGGCGGCCTGCGGCGGTGCCACCAGCGAGTCCAGGTTGACCAGCGAGGAGGCGGCGGGGCCGAGGAAGGCCTCGGGGGTTTTACAGTCCTTCCGCTCCTTGCAGGATTCGGGCAGCGAGTCCGCCAGGTTAGCGAGGTCAAAGCTCTTCGCCGCGTCCTGCTTGGGGCCGGGGAACAGGTCGCCGAAGGGGTCCAGCTCTGCGGCGGGGGAGAGGGCTGCGTCAGCAAGGCTGCGGGGGTACGGCCGCGAGCAGGCCCGGGGAGCGGGCACTGAAGACATCCCCTTGTCACCCCACAGGCTGCGGTGCGCACGCGGGACAACCTTGGGCCACGCCAGCGAGGAGCCATGCACAAACGGGGGAGCAGCTCCCGGCTGGCCATGGAACCACCAGCAGGGACAGGGACGGAGGAACGTCACCGCCTGCCCGCACCGGCCCTGTGCCCCCGCTTACCGGCGGGGCTGCTGGACTTCGCCGAGGAGGGCGGCTGTGAACGCTCCGGCTCCGGCTGCTCAGCTGCCTCGGGTTGTTTTGCAAACAGGTCGAAAGCATCCCCCCCTGAAGCTGGGGGGAAGAGGTGAGACTCGAGGAGGGGAGCAAGGGGTGGGAGGGGTGCAGGGCTGCAGTCGGTGCACGCGCCAGCCCAGAGAGACAGGGATGGGCCAGAGCAGGAGCTTGGTCTTGAGCGGAAAACGCCCCCAGGCAGCACAGCCAGGAGGGAAAATGCACGAGGTGATGGTTTAAAGACCAGCGCTTACACCCAGGTCTGGTTATGCTCTTGCTCCTAAGGACCAGAAGTCTGGGCAACTCCCTGTGCATTGTGGGCAGTGGACAAGGGACTGCTGCGAGGTGGGAGGAAGTAGCCAAGGAGGAAGCGAGAGCAGCACCAGGCTCAGAAATGCAGGTTGCTCGTATAAACAGCCCCCATCTGCAGCGCAGCACCTGCAGACACCAACCGTCCTGTCTCGGTCTGTTCTGAGGGGGGCAAAGCCCATAGGTATCACGAGGGGACATCACCCCACTGCAAGAGCACTCCTCTGGGAGGGCTTCACTGACTGTGCTACATTAATTACAGCAGCCTGGCTAGCTTGCACTAGAACTGAAAGGTTCCCTGAAGTCTTCAGCATGCCAAGGAGCGAGAGGAGGTCCTGCGGGAGGGCAGAGCTGGCTGCAGGAGAAGGGGGGGGCACCTGCGATGTCAGGGCCAGCCAGCATAGCGTGTGGTCCCTAGCAAAACCCTGTCACCACCCAAGCTGCTTACCAGGGTTAGGCTCAGCCACAGCAGCCCAAGGGTCAGCGGCCGGCGTAGCGCCGGAGCCCTGGGCCGGTGGGGACGTGGTTGTCCAAGGGTCTGCAGGGGAGAAGCCAGACGAGGCGGGTGCTTTCCCCCATGGATCAGCAGAGGTGGGGGGGAAATCCCAGGGCCCAGCAGCGGTTTGCTGGGATGTGGCGCTCGCCTGGGGCACGGGCTCCCCGCTGCTGGCTAGCACTGGCACCCAGGGGTCTGCTGTGCCAGTCCAGGCTGCTGGCTCCGCTTTGGGTTTCATATCTGAAAAGAGAAAGGAGACCACAGATAAGAGAATGCCACATATCAGGGATGCGCTTGGGGACTGTGGATTCCCACCAGCATCATCACCCAGATATGCAAAGGACAGGGCAGTGAAGGGAGGAGAGGCCAAAGGTCTTTGTTGTGGAACATTTGGGAACTGGGCAGGGACAGAGGTGGGGAGAGGACTGTGCCGCCGCCCCAAGCTTCAGCAGCCCCCACCTGGCATATCCCATGGGTCAGCAGATGTGTGGCTGGAAGGGGCTGGTGCCGGCCCAAATATATCTGCCAGCTCCAGGATAGAGGACTGTGAACAGAAAGGGAATAAAGAAGTGAGAGGAGCCCAGGGCAGACTTGAGAGCCCAGCCCAGGGCCACAGCATCACTAGCATCACTTAGGAGGCTGCATGTGCAGTCATCTGGGCCCCTGGTGCTTCACCTGGCTTTTCTTCATCTTATCCTCTTCCTCCTCTTCCTCCCCACCTTGGGCAGTCTCCTCCAAGGCTCTCTGCAGCAGGGAGTTCTCCCCTTGCCACGCCCTCACCTCCTGCAGGAACAAGGGACAGGGCTGTGGGCATCAGCAGCCCCACAGCAAGAGCCTTCTCCAGGAGACAGACCCAGCGCAGGAGCTGCCACCGCATCCCCCAGAAGTCCCAGCGTCCGAGCAGAGGGCTCCTCCGGGCCGAGCCCTCCGGGAGAGCGCACAGCGAGCAGCCCCACGGCAGTGAAAGCAAAGCGAGCGCGAGAGTGCTGCCGGCAGCGGGGCCACTGCACGAGGCAGAGAGAAGCCCAAGTGCAAGAGATGGGAGCGCCCAGGGCTGCAGGGCACAGGTACCTTCTCATGCTCCTCTTTGCTCAGCGCGAGCGCTAGCTGCAATTGCCTTTCTTCATCTGTACTGGAAATTGGAGGAAGTGGCTTCTGCCAACAGAGGAAATGGGGTGAAATTTCAGCTGGACCTCCGCTTGCAGAGCGGCTTGGTGGTTGCCATCCTCGCCGCCAGCGCCCTGCGGCCCCTCACCTGCCTCGCGCATGCCCGCAGCTTGCTGCAGAGCCCAGCGCTGGGAGCCCTGAGCAACCCGGGCTCAGGGTCTGCCCCATACAGAAGCTCACAGCCAAGGCAGCTCTTGGGGAGGGTTCATCCCCGTAGCGCCATGGCAGCCCTGATCGCCGCCCCGTGATGCTCATCCGTGGGGGTGTGCGTGCGTGCACGGCTGTACACGCGTGCGGGAATGTGCACAGCCCAGGTGGTCTCCAACAGGCAGTGCTTTCAAGAGCATGTTCCTACAGCAGAATGTGGAAGCTATAAATACTGCATTTCCAGGACAGAAATAGGGATACACACATGCTGTTCAGTCTCCAAAAGAGCCACCAGGCAGGGGAAGCGGGCAGTGCTAAGTGCTGTGCCAGAAGTATGTCTCCTAGTCCAGCAGGACTGAGGACACGGTGCTGTCTGCCCAAGGACGCTGCCCACGTGTGGGGACGCCCGCTGGCGACTGCGTCCTTTGTGTGCCCGGCCGTCCCCGTGTGCTCCACACAGACTGTGCCAGCCAGCGGCAATCTCAGCCGGCGTGCAGATAATCTGTCCCCAAGGAAACGGGGCCATGGAGCAGACAGCAGAGGGGATGGGCCTGGAGGAGGCTTTGCAGTTGAGGCCACGGCTTGTTGGCTGCCCACATCCCTGCTCACCTCCTCCTGCTTGAAAGGAGCAGCCATGGGCAGAGGCAGCTCGTCCCCTGCACAAACGGCCTCTGACAAAGGCGACACAAATGAGTGACCTAGGACCAGAAGCCCTCGGTGGAAGTCAGCCAGGTTTGGTGAATGAAGAAGGACCGCCCCCCCCCCACCCCCCCATTCCAGGCCACCCCAGGGTCCAGGAGAAGTGCACGTGCCTGTGTCTCAACCATGGTGCTGCCTCCATGCCTGCTGTGATTGGGATGCAGGCACAGTGTGAGCAGCCCAGTGCAGTTGCGGGTCAGTGCACAGGCCTCGGGCAGCCCCAAGCCAGCCCTTCTCCATAATGGCCAAACCCCTGGGTACGGGGCAGGCCCCGCCCCACCGCCCTACCTTCTCAGCCTCCTCCCGACTCATGGCCAGGGCAAGCTGCAGCTGCAGCTCCTCCTCACCCGTCGTCTGGGGACGTGCTTGCTCCAGGTCGGAGGCAAACCGGGGGGACGAGGAAGATGCTAGGAGAGAAAAGAAGAGCAGGTGAAGAAGCGGCACTGGGACTTTGGGGAGCAGCTCAGCCACCTGTCAGCCTCCCCCAACCCCATCCACCTCTGCAGCTCCAGAATGTGGTCTCCCAAAGGGACGTACCCTGGCATAAATGCTTACAATCTCAAATGAGCCACGGGTTTATGGCTGCATGCTGCAGCTGCGCATCGCCATCACCTCCCAGAAAGTGGAGGGAGCGATGGGCACCGGGTGGGTGCAGCGAACCCAGCGCAGCCTCCTCCCCACCAGCCCCCCAGGGCAGGACTCACAGTTGAAGGAGGAGGGTGAGCCCCGTGTCCGGCCGTAGTCGTCCCCATAGGGCGATGCACGGCGGCCGTAGGTGGACTGGTGGCTGCCGCTGCCCATGCCCTCGAGGGCCATGCGCTCCTTTGTCTGCAGCGCGTGCGCCCGCTCCTGCTTCAGCCGCTCCTCGTCCTTCAGCAGCGCCATCACCTGCTTCACCTTCTCCCGGATGTTGATGCCCTGGTCCTTGCCGTCACGGTCCACGTACTGGAAGTCCTTCAGCGTCTGGATGGTGTAAAGGTTCTCCCGGCACTGGTGGGTCACCTTCTCGGAGCCGGTTTTGATGAGGTAGTCCAGCAGGGTGAGGGCTTTGTACACGTGGCGCCAGTTCTTGCCGCTGTCGTTCAGCCGTCGCCAGATCATACCCATGACCTCAGCAAAGGCCACCGTGTTGAAGGTGAGGTCCGCGATCTCCGACATCAGGGAGCTGGGGGGCCCCCAGGGGTCATTGGAGGTGGCCTCTCGCACCTTGATCTCCGCCTCTGAGTAGTTATGCACGATGTTCTTCACCTGCCGGCGCAGGGCCGAGGTGGTCATCTTTGCGCGGTGCCCAGGACCCGCTGACTGCGGGCGCTCACGGTCTCACCGGTGTCTGCAGGGGGGAATGGGGACACCTCAGCACCGCTCCAGGCACCAGAGCCCCGTCCCAAAGCACCTCGGGCACTTCTCAAGGTGGAAGTGCCCACTGCCACGGAGTGAGCTGCTCGTGCTCACCAAAAGCAGGCGGGATGCAGGATGGGAAAGAATCGTACAGAAAACCAATACCTAGCACTGCAGAGCTGCCAAGAGATTTGGCTTCAGATTCAGCAACATTTGGATGAGCTTTCACCAGGCGCTTCTGCTGCTAGAAGCACCCACCTGAAAATGGCAGCTCCCTCCTCCAGCCCCATGCTGCCTCCAGGCCCCAGCCCCACGCAGCCCCCAGCACTGCCCGCAGCCCTAGTGTGGTTTCCAGGCTCCCAGTGCTGCCCAGAATGCACCACACAAAAACCAACCCCAGCATGACCCTGAGCCTGCCCTGACCTACCGGCACCTGCAGCCACCTGGGTCATTTCTCTGAGTAAACGTGGCCATTTTGTTCCTGAGAAGGAACCACAGGGTCCCCACCTCAGAGCGCTATCCTCCAGCAAACGGCAGATAACAGAAAGCCTTCTCAAAACCCCAGGTCATGCCTGAGCCTCCTCTGCACCTGGGAGGCTGCTGCTGCAACGTGGCAGCGAGGCTCCTGGTGACCTGCACCGGTATGGCTTTCAGCAGTGCCCCGGAGGCACCCTGTCCCTGCCGGCTGTCACCGAGGATCCTTCCCGTGTCAGCACCAGGAGCTGCCCCGGTCCCTCCCTGCTGGGAAGTGCCCTTCCCTCGCGGGCTGGGCGAGGAGGCTGCAAAACCATGTGGCTGTGCTGAGCCCGCTCCTCCTGGCCCCATTACAGCTCTGTTCCCTGCTCCACGCTTGCCTGACCCCTCAGCCGCCGGGTGACAGAGCACCACGATCCCCATCTGATCCCTGGGATCAGCAAAGCCAAGAGGCAGGGGCTGCCGGCAGCAGGCTGGAGCCCCACACGCATCCACACCAAAACTCACCGGCAGTTCTGCGATAAGCTGGCGGGCCCGGCCTATCTCCCCAGCACAGCTGCACACACAGAGCAATAACCAGCGCCCGTCCCAACGCCCGCCTGGGTCACCAGCACCTCCCCGCACCGCGGCCGCCAGCACTGGGCTCTCCCGGCTCCAGACACCGCGGAGCTGCACCGGGGCCGTGCCCACGAGCCACGCACCCACACAACCGGTCCGGCACCTCCAGCCCCGCAGCTCCGCTGCTGCCGTCCCCGTGAGTCAGACCCCGGCTCTGCCACGCTCGCGGGCGGCTGAAGTTTCTCTCCCGACACTTCCCGGCCCCGATTCCCTTCCGCAGAGCTGCTGGCAGCGCGGCCTTTGGATCCCGCTCGCCTGGCGCGGGAACGCTTCGAGCCGAGGGCGGTGGTGCGGCAAAGTCCTCCAGGACTTGGACCTGCACTGTGCTTTCTGCCAACGCTCAGGGAGAGATAAAGCCGCGCCGCCGGCCCAGCAAAGCCCAGTGCTCTGGTGCAGGACGTCCCCTCCTGCCACCAACAGGTCCCAGGGCCTGGCACGGCCCCAGCGCCACGGGATCGGGCTGGGAACCTGGGCCAGGTAGACCTGGCCGACCTTCCTGAGAGATCTGCATGGGAAGAGATGGAGATGGGGCTGGGATGGGGGTGGAAGAGCGCGGCCCCGGCAGAAGCGCTGCAAAGAAGAGAAGGTTTTGTCCGGCACAGCGTCCACCAGAATATAAAGGCAGTGAAATAGAAGCTGTGCGGAGATAAGGCGGCAGCGCATATGGAATTACTGCAGTGACCTTGAGCTCGGGGCTGCCAGGTGGGAGAAGGACGCTGGGGCCGGGGACAGGTCCCCATCGCTGCGTCCCGGCACAGGGACTGCGGAGGTGAAGCAGAGGTGGGGGAATGCGGCCGGGGGTGGAAGGGAGGGGGGAAAAGGGAGCGGGGAGGAAGGGGACAGCGAGGGGAGAAGGAGGAAAGGGCAGAGGGGGAAGCGAGCCGGGGAGGCCGGGGAACATGGCAGGGAGCGGGGAGGAAGGGAAGGCTTCGCTTAATCTTTAATCAGGTGCAGGGCCGGGAAGAGCGGCGCACGAAATGGAGGGAGCGGCCCGGCCCGGCCCCGAGCTCCGGGAGCCCGTAGGGGACCGCAGCCACCCCCGGTGCCGGCGGCACTCCGGGAACCGCGGGCCCGGCCCTCCGCCACCCGCGGAGCTCCCGCGTCCAGAACCTTCCTCCCTCCGTCCCCCCGCCCTTCCTCCCCCCGCTTACCTACGCGGAGCGCGGCCCCGCCGTGCCGCCGCCGTTCCCCCGGTGCCGGTGGGAGCGCTGGAGGCGGCCGCAGCCCTCCCGCTGCCCGCCGCGCGCCGCCGACCCGCCGGGCTGGCTGGGCAGGTCCGGCCGCGCAGCCTTAACCCCTTCGGGGCCGCCCGAGCCCCGGCCCGGCCCCCGCCGGCCCCGGGCAGCCGCGCTCAGCCCCCCCCGGTGCGCTGCGGGCCGCGGGGATGCGGCGCCGAGCCCCTGCCCGCCGCATGCGGGAGGCGGGGATGCTGGAATGCTCCGTCACTGCCCCTCCTGGCAGCCAGCCAGGCGCTGCTCGCTTCTTGCTTTTTTTTTTTTTTCTCCCATTATTTTTAGACAGAGAGCCGCCATCCCCGCGCTCGGATGTGCTCCGAATGATGCTGCCCCTTCTCCCCCCCCGCCCAGCAATGCAGCTCCCGCGCTGGTACCCAAGGCCGCCGCGCAATCCGAGTTCATTGCAATTTCTGCCCGGATCTAAATTTGGAGCGGATTCTTCTCCTGCCCCGAGCAGCTCCCGGAGCCCGGCTGGGGGAGAGGGAGGCATCAGATGACATTACAAAATAAGTCGTGTCTCTCGATCGCTTCAGTGCCACCCCCGCTCTCCCGGCCTCTGCCTTCCATTTTAATCAGCGACAGGCCTTCAAGTATTATGGATATATATAATCTCTTTAATGTCGCTGACATTTTCCATAATAGGAAGCTTTCCTGGGTGCTGGGGCATTCTGGAGGGGGTCTGCCTTTATCGCAGCGCACATGGTGCACAGCAGAGACGCAGCTCGCCCCGGGCGCTGAGGCTGCTGCCCTGGGTGGCACGGAGAGGACAGCGGAGCCACGTGCTGCCGGGGGCTGCGCACACCGCGTTAGCTGGCTCTCCCAGCAGGGTTTGGCTGCACGAGCTGAATGCGCATCAAGCATCACAGCGCTTCCAGCACCCAAACCCTCCTCCAGGTCAACCCGGACGAGTCAGCCCGAGCAGGAAGGCTTCCCACAAGGCGCTGCCCGGCCCCTGGCTCTTCTGTCGGCCCTGTCCCTGCTCCCCACGCAGAAGCCGCAACTTGTGGCCCTTCAAGCCCTGCTCCAGCACAGGGTTTGCTGGGTGGGCTGCAGCCCCCGCTGCAGGCAGTGGCGAGCCCTGGGGCAGGCTGGCTGCTCTGCAGCTGTGGAGCCCCTGGAAAGGCGCGGTGCTTTCCCGCAATCCTCCTTCCCAGCTCCTCAATCAGTCACGGTGTCACCAGGCCCCACGAGTGCAGATTTTGGTTTGCAGCTCACACAGGCAGGAAGGTCACTCACCTCGGTGTCACAGCGAACTGTACAAATGATTAACACCAACACAAACAGCGCGGGCCGGGCCTGCTGCTAGGCCTCACACGGCGGGGACACGGCCCTCGCAGCACAGGACTGCCCACATCTTCCATCCAAAGACAGACAAACAGCTCAGCAGGGGTACGTGTTTCTAAGAATGCCCTTTGGAAAGCAGCTCTAATTTCACATTTCCAGTCATGGAACTTGCACAAATCGGTGTGAAAGACAAGAACGGAGCTGGCTGGGGGATGCCTGCAGCACCCAGCCCTTGGCCCGGCCATGCATTGTCCCCAGGAAGGTCCCCGTGCAAGGCTGCAGGAGCAGCACCAGCATCACACAGAGTTCCACCTTTGTGTTCCTTCTCCTTTGCAGAAATGTCACACCAGCAGCCCTGTGCCACCTGGCTCCTCCCTGGGAAGGGGAAGAGAGAACAGCACGTGATGTTCTCCCCTGCTCTGCCATTCAAAGGCAATTCCCCACTATCTGTTTATCAACAAGCTTTGCAGCAAGCAGAGATGGAGGTGGGCCTGGTTTCTCTAGGCTGGATTGGAGGCGTGGGTCCTGGGGATGGGCTTTCCCATCTTCTAGGGTGAGACCACCCAATACAAGCAGTGCTGTCTGTGAGACGACCACGACATCTCTGTTACGTGCAGACTCCCTCCTGTCTAGAAAACAGATGGCTCGAGCTGTGTGAGCTGGGCATACTCACAGGCTGATAATGATCTCCAGGAAGGCAGGAGCTATTGTCAGAGTCTGTGAGACACACCCCAACTTCGGGCCTTTTTCCTTCTAATTCTCAAAATGTTGCTGAAATCCTCACTGCAGTAATGCTGAGCAGAGACATTCCCTTTGTGGTTCAGTGCCCACAGAAGGGGCTCCTTCCTTCCACAGAAGCCAAAGTGCTTCTCCTCACCCTGCTAAGGGAAAGGTCTCGGAACACGAAGGGCTGCACTTAACATAGCGCTGCCGGGAGCCGAGGGGAAGATTAGCAGCTCCCCCAGAGACATGAGTTAAAAGGAGAAACAAAAAGAAAGCACCTCTGCAGAGGGAAGAGTTCTGCACTACGCGTGGCAGCGTGGTTCCCCATGTAAACCAGCACTGCCGGAGGCGCACAAGCCTGGTGTAACCGTGCAGCAATGTGCAGAATCTGGAACAGTCACGCTTAGCACGGATATGCATCTGCTGTCTAAGAACCTCAAAGGTATCATGAACCTAAATTAATAATCCACACTGATGTCATTTCTTCACAGAGCCAAAGCCTCCCTGGGGAATGCTGTCCGGCTGCTCGAGCAGGAAGGCAGCACTGCACCGCCACACGGCGCCTGGCAATGGGACACCTGCGCGCAGCCCTGCCTTGGAAACCTGTGTGCCCCGTCAACCTAACCCCGCTGCACGGCCCCCAGCTGTAAGGACGGCTGTGTTCCCAGAGAACGCTCCAGCCCAGCCGTGATGCACGAGGAAGCCTGGTCAGAAAGAGGTGACGGGCACCCGCAGGCTGGTGGAGGCAGGAAGGGCGGCTCCAGCGCAGGCCCAACCCTGCTCTCTGTAGTTGTAGCACAAATTTCCTCATTTCAATTCAAGAGTGATGAGTCTTGGAAGTAAACAAGTAAGAGCTGACTCCGAATTGGGCACGGATTCATTAACTGGATAGCAAGAGATAGCTAGATCAGCATAAGAAATAGGCACGTATCCAAGAAGGGGTGAGGTGGAAGTGTGCATTTTCACAGAGATGCTGCCCCAGAGCCCCTGCTGTCAGGAAGACCTGCAAGGAGACGGGACAAGCAGCCAGGACCACGATCAGAAGCAAGAGGGATTTTCCTAAGCTACAGTTCTGGTACCTGGGCCCATGAGTACAAGGAGCAGCCTCTGCTCGCTTGCTAGACAACACAGATTGAAGAACAGAGAATAACACAACTCTTGAGCTGACTGGCACCTTCAAGTTCTTCCTCCTTAGCAGGAATGCCAGTGTTTTCTAGACGTTATGGTTTCTGAGGCTACAACGCCTCTTGATTTGTCTCTTCCTAGCAAGTGAGCACCTGTGGCACTAACAGATGATCTCGGGACAGTCTCACAGCACAGCACGTCAGGAAAGAGGCACTGCAGGATTTGTAACCGCTTCATCCCTTCAGAAAGAAGAACATCCACTTGTGCAAACACGGCTATTTCTTTATTTACTAAGCCTATTTCTAGTTCCAAAGGGCTTCACTCTCCCACTTTAGAGCACTGTTTTTTTGTTCTAGCTCTTCAAATAAAGAAACCATCTTGCTCACCATTGAATCCAACAGCCCATAAACCTGCAGCAAAAATTAACAGAAGACGCCTGCAGTGAAAATGAGTGATGAAATCCTGATGGCAAGACAGACAGAACAGAGAGATGGGTTCTAACATGGGAGTGTAGAAGCGTACAGGCACGCACACAACCACATGAAAGTGGCTGTGTGCTCACAGATCCTAGCTCTAGTAATAGCTTTTCTGGCTATGAAGTGTGTTTAACATTATCTGAGATACAATTAATTCTGCTGTTCCCTCAAGAGTCTGCAAGCATGTGAAAGACATCCCAGATAGAAATCCCGCACGTGGCTGTGTGATGGCTGGATTGATGTTAACAGGTTCCAGGCCGGAATCGAGGACATCTTACCTTGCATCTCACGCTTACCTTGCTATAGAATTGCAGACACACATATGTCAGCTTTTTAGTTTAACAAAATGCTTACTCAACTCTCTAGCTAAGCCTCAGGGTCAGTTTATAAGCAAAGAACAAAAGCCAGAAATGAAGGCACAAACTTTGGCCGGACTCACTTCGACATAAAGTTTCTCCTGGTACATCGCCCCAAGAATAGGGTCCACCTGCTCCTGAGGAGGCTCGATGGTGTCTGTAGCTACAGCTCCTGCAGGCTGTGCTACCTCTTTCTCTGCTGAGCCCAAAGATTTCAGCTTCTTCTTCTCTTTTACTTTTGACTTTCTGCTGCTTGGGCGTTCCTATTCAAGGGACAGGGTTGGGAAAAAAGAAGTGACACAGCTCAGAACCGTTCAGACCGTACAGCACACGCCACGGACTGGAAATCAGCTCCAACTCGGGATGCGCAGCCTCACAAGGCACCGTGCTGTCTGCAGAACACGATGCCCTGTTTCCCACAGGCATCCCAGCACGCACCTCTTTCTCTTTTCCAGCTGTCTTCGTTGTTCTTTTTTTGTCTTCTTTATCCTTACCACCAACCGATGTTCTCTCTTCTCTTCTCCCCGTTGTTTTGTCGCCTTCTCCTCCTTTTATAGGTTGCTTTTCTTCCTTCTTGCTTTCTTCTTAGGGGAAGAAAGAACTAATCCCAGTTTCCTAAAAGCAACACTTTTACACCCAGAAAGACAGACCCACTGCACTCAGGGAGCGTAAACACAGTATTTTCACAATGTATTTTCCTCTTCTTATTGATCTGAGCTATACTGCACTGAAAAGCAACAGCTTTGAAGAGCACTTTGTTTAAATAAGGAACCAACAGGTCTCAAACATTCATCAGAATAAAGTCTATAAACCTAAAGCTAAAAATGAGAGAATTTTTTGGTCTGGTCAGTGTGAAAATCAGCACTAAAATGCAGCAAAATTAAAGTACTTATTTCCTATATTTTCCTCCCTCTGCGTGCATTTTTTTTAAACAGCAAACCTCAGAACACAATTACTGTATCACACACCGCTGCTCTCTCTGATGCATCTTCTTATAAAAGCTTTGGGGGGAAACTGAGGAAGTTGCCATTTCAGCTGAAATTCAGCCAGTTCTTTGGCTTGCCAGCAGTCCCCGGCATCTGCCTGCAGTGCTGAAGCCACCACTTACCTCCTCCCTCAGGAAGAACATCCATGCAGGTGTCCCTCTCAGGCAAGCCAAGCTGGGACCTCAGCCTCAGAGAGTGACTCGCCAGCCCATCTACTGCTTCACGCCACAGCTGGAGACTGAGAAAAGCATCAGAAACAGAAGGGAGACAGTACAGCAAGTGGGCATTTCGGGGTGGAAAGGGCCACCGTGTTTTACCCTATGCCCAGGCCTGAAGGCACCTTACAGCTAGGAGCTGCTCTGTCCAACTAAACCAAGGAAATGGCACCTAACATCTAGAAATCCGCACAGAGGGAAACTGCATTGCTTCCCCTGGCTGAGAACCTCCCGAGGTCAATGGTTTGCAAATCAACGGACTCACACGGACCCATAAATACTACTGTGAAACTAGGCCTCCTGCTATTCAACATAGCACGCTGGTAAATCAGCACCCATCTCTGTTCCAGGAGGAACCTGCCTCCTTCTAATTTAGAAGCAACTGGCAGCTGTTGATATGCCACAGTGAATGACAGAGCACAGAACAGAGAATAAAGTTATCTGGTAAAAGGGTACAGAAAATTACCCGAAGATTTCATCAACATATCCTAGAATAATCTCGCCAGAAATAACCCTGCATACTCCCCAAAATTACAGGAATATTCTAAACTTATCTCCAGAAAGAAACGGCATTTGGATCTTAGATAGCTGCTACAATTAGCCTATAAGAAAGCAGGGCACAAAAAAAGACTTCTAGACCTCACATAATTATATGCACTCTGAATCACAACACTTGCAACAGAGCATGCTAAGCTGCTGATCACACGAGACATTTACAAGCTTTACCCTGCAAAGGCAACACACCAGGTTTGATGCAGAAGGTCTGACTGAGTTGCTCTCTGCTCAGCACAGAGCTCCAGCGCTGCCTTGTTGAGCTGGGTCAGTGCTTCTTCTCGCTGCTCCTCCTGGGGGATCGTCTTCAGAGCCTGATGTGAGACAAAGGACAGCTTCTCAGTCCTCCTTCCCAGCCCTCTGGACCCCAAATTCACCAGAGCACACTGCGGCTCTCTTCCTGGATGCCAGTCTGAAACCACTTGGCACTGGGCACTTCCACACCCAGACACAGCCTGAGATTTGGCCCAACGCGCATGAGTGACCCATGCTCCCCAGATGTCCCAGTTAGACCCACCCACAGCAGGTCCCTCCACAACTGGGGGGACAGGATTCCAGCACGTCAGAAGGCCTCCTGACAGCAGAGAACTCTTCTAACAGCAGAGAAGCAGCTGAGAGGTTTCCAAGAGAGCAATGTAGAAAAACCGTGTGGACAGAATCCCAACCACTCTTGCTTTCATCTGGGGAGGTCTGTGTTCTATCCACAGCCTGTTGTGACTGCCCCTTAGTGCTCTGGTGAATAGAAGGACTCTCCACGGAGAAGAGCCCTCGGGGAAGCCACAGGAGGCTGTGGGATCGGCCAGCCTCCCCATTCAGTTCTGAGATGACAGAAAGCTAACAGGGGAAGAGCTTAAAATATCCATCGCATTGTCTGGTTCTCTGTTCTTCTGCACACAACAGCCCCCACGGCCTCTCTCGGGGATTTCTTTACAAGAACACTGAGGGTGCAGTCAGCAGAACTGCAGTGCTTCTCTGTAACACACACCGTAAATCACCTCTAACTCAGAGAGCGCTGGAAGCAAACCTCTGGGTGGGCTCACACCGGGGTATGCCAGGCTGTGAGGAAACGGAACCACCACTGGGTTGTCACTGCGCTGGAGGGAACAGGGTGAGCACCTGCTTCAAGTCCTCGAATGAGAAGTTCCATGGTGAGGGGCCGCGTTCTTCCTCCCCCACGTTTGTCACTTGACTCGGAGTCACTTCAAGCGTGTTCGTCCAGCCCGAGACCTCTGTAGTGCTGCTCTGAGCGGAGAGAGCCTCCAGGACGCTCTCCCGGGACCCCCCGTCCTCCAGAGCGCTGTCCTGGTCGGAGGGCACCTCCTCCCCGCAGCCTGAAGGAGCAGTCACGTGCCGTCTCCATAGGTCATGCAGCTGCTCTACCACTTGATGCTGATAATGCAACTTCGATAACAGAGAAAGGGTAAATAGTGAAATGAGTTACAGCTGTCCTCTACAAACCCAACTGTTACAGCCACCGTGGCGGGTACGGCAGCCTCCCAGACGCCCCGCGCGCGCAGCCCCGCAGCTTCCCCTTCCCTGCTATCTCAGCGGCGCAGCCACCGAACCGCAAACCTCACCTTGGGATTCCTCCTGTGGAACAACTCCTCCTCTGTCACGTAGGCATCCACGGGAGACGGGGTGCGCTCTGGGGTCCGAATTCGGACAAGAAGGTCCCTCAGAGTCTCCTCCACAATAGCAGCACCCTCCCGAGCAGCCAGGCCAGCCTGCGGCAGCGCAGCACAACGCATCTGAGTCCCCACTCCAGATACAAATACACCAGCAAATCCACACCCACACTAGTAACTACACGCGTTAAGCAGGATTACAAGGACAAGAATAACAGTAAACCCCACTCAACTAAGCAGTGTAATTTTCAATTTACTACCTAATATCATACTGTATGATACACGACGCTATTCCCACTAACTAAGGGAGTTCACTACAAATAGAAAATTCATTTTTGAAGGAGCCCCTGCGTACAGTTTAGGCAGCACAATCACATCTTTATTAACAACATTACAATGCGCTGCAGGATTCCTCCATTTTATTCAGCAGACCTGCTTACGTACGTACAGATGTTCGGAAAATAACTATCTCGCTCTCAGCCTTAATTGCATAGCAATAAAAATACCGTGTCTTCCACTCCCTCCCTTGTCCTCTATTTGCATATTAAGTTCAAAGCTCACATTTACCCAGTTACACGCCTGGTTACCTCCAGTTTTTCTCTGAGGTCAGCCAATTTATCCTCACACACAGCAATTCCCCAAAGGGTCACCTGCAGCAGAGCTCCTCCTAATAACAGAGGATGCGTCCTGAACTCCCAGGACTCGCTGAAAATGCCTGCTCTCTCAGACTTGAAAAGGAAAAAAAACTTTCTAGTTTCTCCAGGCAGAATTACACCTGAAATGAGAGAAAACGTATCGGTCTGTAAGAAACCACCTGGTTAACCCAGCTCTTTTCCACCCCCACTGAGCACCCTCAGCTCTTCAGGAGACCCTCTCTTAGCCTGGCTGGTTAGCACACCCCATCCAACTATGTTTCTTCTTCCGGATTTACTCCAGTCACCGTGTTACTGAACTGGTATTACTCCCACTGCACGCTTCCTTGACAGCGAACTCAGCACCCTCTCTGGTAGATGATGCCCTGTTTGCCATCAGAAGGTGATTCACTTCTCAGTATTCCACCCATCTACCTTCAGAGTAGGAGCAACCTTCTTTCCTTAAAGTCCCCCGAGAGGGACCTGCCTCGCACACCTAGTTCGGGGTGAGTCAGCGCTGACACCGGGCGGCTTGCTAAGAACCACCCAGGGCTCGCTCTGCCATGAGTCACAGCACCCCAGATAACTCCTGGCTATTTGCTCTATGGTCTATGCACAAAGGTCTCAGAGATCAGCAGTTCTCATACCTGGTCTGGCATCAAAGTAAAAACACCGCATCCGCATCCTCGTGGTTTCTCTGGAAGGGATCTGCTGCAGAACCCTCCTCCAGTTATACCAGACAGCAGCTGTGCCATCATTGCTCACTGTCAGGAAGCTTTCAGCTTTCTCACCAGCCACAGTCTCAAAAGTGAGCCTGGCAGCAATGCCAACTTCATCCTAAAAGGAAAAAGAGAAGGACAAAGATAATTTCTACTCCATCTTGCCAGAAGCCAGACTGCAAACAAGGGGCTGAACCTCCATGGGGGAACTTTTAGGGCAGGTCCAAGGAAGTGGCTATTACACAGAGGGCTCCTGGGAATCGGAGCTCCACACCACAGAGCAGTCACTTCTGTTTCTAGAACTCTCTGGAGCAAATGTGGGGACACCACGATGTTCAGAACAAATCCTCCATTCTCCATCCTGAGCGTGACACTCATTGTACAGCTGGGACTTGGGAACTCAAGCAAGCTCAGTCCAACTAAACAATAAGAAGCACACAATTACCCTGCAAGAAGCGATGCAGTTGATCCAACGTGCAGGCTGGCCACAGAAGACTAAAGATGGACCCAGTACTGTTTCTGGAACCACACTGAGATGGTCCTTTAAGGAGTCGCTGCTAAAGAAAACAACAGTGTTTCTGTGGAGTGAAACTCATTTTCAGAGGTGGGAGAAGCTGTGCTGATTTATGAGACCCCGTAAGAAATCATCCCGACCAATGCTTTTCCACACAGCTCTCTCTTTACAGAGCTCTGCAGCTGTGGTTAACAAACTCCAGCTAGAGACTTGTCACTGACATGGAGGACAGGACAATAAAGAGAAGAATGACACCTGCCTAAGGAAGGCTGAGGGTACGTGAGTGAAGCAAAGGAAAGGTCCCAGGGTGCCTGCTACAGATGGACAGGGCAGGGCAAAGAGGCAAATTAACGATGGAAGCAAAGGGACAACCAGATGGAGATGGATCAGAGCAGCGCCCACCCGGCCCAGAGCCACACGGAGGGAACATTGCAGGACAGGCCTCAAAACCTTTTCCGATTCTTGCTCCTCTGTCATTCGGCCCCAGGGCAGAAAGGAAACGCCTGATTCCCAGATCTGGTGACTTTCATATCAGAACATGCCTTCTACCGCGCCCCTTCGGAGACCCCTCTCTGCTCTGGATAAGAACAGCTCAGGAGATCCCTACAGACTGATGGTGTGTGCCCTAAATTCTTTATTGCTGCCATTTTCATTCAAAACTTACGAGGTCTCAGAATCTTCAAAACTGGTGGAAGATGGAACAGACTGTGTTGAGACAGACGTGGAAGGCTGCCCTTTACCGATCACCTCCAGGCCATCCAGATCCTGGACATACAGGAAAGTGACCAACTCGTAACTTCTCTTTTTATATAGAAAATAAGCCAAATACTGGACAAATGTAGCAACTGAATCAAGTAAAGTGAAGTTCAGCTATCTCACTTCTACAAGAGCTTCTAGACATATCCAACAAACATCTGAGAGAGAGAGCAAGGAACTACTCTGAGCCTCATAGCAATCCTAGGATGGGCTAACTGCCTTCAGACCTTGGATGCAAACCTTCCACATGGGTAAACCTGTCTTCCTTTTGCTGTAAGGCACATATAAGTCCTACACCAGTATTTGGTCTTCTTCTTGCTCTTCTTGGTCTTAGTAGCTGCAAGCTGCTGGCTCAGGGTCCCATTCTGAAGCCCCTAGCCCAGTCCACGAATCGCACAGACAGGCCAGACATCTCCTTCATGGCTGTGGCCCTCTGGCAACGTGGAAACCTCCAAGACAAGTGCTGCAGAGCTAAGCTTTAGGTTCCTAGTGCTTTTCCAGATTCAGTTTTTAGCTATTTTGCGTTACCCTAAGGCACTTTACAAGAGATGAGGGATGTAAAGAACATCCTTGCTGCTCTAGACTTACTGGCTTGTGAAAATCTAATTCCTCTAGGATAGATTTTAGCTCCTGCCGCCGACGTTTCAGGAAAAGACTCTTATCCCAGGTTAGACGGAAAGGGATCCTCTTTGGAGGCTTCACACCTGTGGAAACACCCATACAAGAGCTCACCATCTACTCACCCACTTGCCTACGTACATTTCACTCAGCCCTGCGAATACGAGCTTCACTGCACCCAGGGTGTGCCACAGCAATTACAGCAGCGCAGCACTCGTGTAGCAGCCTGTGCTTCCCCTGTGCTTACTGGAGGCCCAACCGAAGGAGACTGGGAAGCAGCTTGTGCTGCAGCTGCTGGACGGACCGCGATAACGTGAGCCTCTGTCCTACGGGGAGCGCCAACCTCATCCTGCTGCTCCCTCCACACTTCTCTTACCCGTTTCCATCTGAATCGTGTGGGGCTTCCCCACATGAGTGACTGGCTCTGGGCAGCCCTGTTCTCTCCGTGTCAGTGTCATTGTCAGGCCGGTCAGCTCATCTCCGATGCGCTCGGGCTGGCTCCAGAACTCGCTTCCTGCGCGGTAGCCCTAGGGGGAAACAAGGCTCCAAGCAACACCCTCAGAGATGCGCAGTGCCATAAATGAAAAAAAAAAAAAAAAAAGCAAAAGACACTCCCATAATTCTCCTGACTTACCCATACACCCTCTCCATGGAACTCCCTAAAACTCAAACTATCAGATTTCTGGCACTGGGACAATTGTGGCACATCCCCAGTGCCATGCCCACGGCACGTCTGTCTGGGAAGAGCCAAGAAACAGCCCACCCCTTGTACAGCAGCCTGCTGGAAGGAGCCAAAGCAGCCACCACTTTCCCATGACTAGCCCAGGCAGCACAGTTCATGTTTTCATTTTCAAAATCACTGAGAGCTCTGCTTGCATACTAGGCTGAAGGACTCAGTGGGAAGGACTTTGGTAAGTACCGAAGGCAGATCTGCGCGGGTGTGATTCGCAGCACCAGTACCTAAGCTCTTTCACAAGAACACAGCAATCAGGACGCAAAGGAAGTGGGGCTCTCACCTTTCCAGGAAACAGTGCAGGGAGACTACGGTCAATGAGGTCACGTTCTTCCTGGATTTGTCTGTAATCCTCTGAGATGCTCATCAGCAACTCGTTCTCTGGCTTCTGAAGAATTTCTGTAGAGGAATATGAAAGGTGCTGCACTTCTCCTGGGCCCATCCTTTACTGTTTTCAAATTACTATTTCAATAATACCATCCCCATCAAGTCTACTGTGCTTCCGCAGCCAGAACCAGCAGCTCACCCCGCAGGGCCACCACGGGCACTAGCACCCACAGCACGGGGAGCCTGGAGAGCACTGGGGAAGGCGGCAGCGACAACAGGACTGACCCTGGTTGGCTCTGGCCATTACTGTGTGTTGTGGAGCCATCAAACAGCCCCAGGTGCAGGCAGAATTTCACAGAAAAGGGTCTCGGATCCTCTCACCTCCTAGATACCTCTCCTGCTTCTTCCTGATTGCCATATTACGGTGCCAGTTCTGCAGAGCTTTGTGCTCTGACGGTGGGGTCTGATGAAACTTTCTCCTTGTCTCTCCTCCATGTTCCTCTTTTAATACGGCTGCAGTGACGTGTTTATGAGGAACCTCAATAAAATCTGCTATCTGAAAAGAAATGAAACAATAAAACGGATCTCACAATGCACGCACTGCCAACGCAACAAAAAATGGAAGATGGGAGGAGAATAGAATCCTTCAGACTGGCAGTACCTTTGCCTGACCACTCGGAGAGGTACAAAGATGGGGCACTAAGAACACACTCAGAAACAATGGAAAGATTTGGCCAAGTAACTGGACTCAAGCAACGACATTACTGCAGCCCCAGCTCCTCCCACGCCAGCCTGATGCCATCAGCAGAAGAGCAAACGGAAGAGGAAGCCTCTGTAAGTCTTCCCTGCACGACCTTCGCCTGCACGTGGGACCTCAAAACCTGCTGGTGCAGTTTCTCTGGAGGCAAGCCCTCCCCACGGAGTATGATGAGGAAGGGAAAACCACACCCCAAGCCTGACCTGTTCTTGATAGGTGCTGAAAAAATTAAGACGTGTTTTACACGTCACATTCACATCAGGAAAAGCATTTTTATAACCCACCTGAGCGTTTCCTCTGGCCAAGGCTTCCATCCTGAACTCCTGGAGACTTCCCAAAACATGATGAGGAAGAATTTCTTCACAGCCCTCACCCACCAGTGTTGGTCCTACAACAAAGACACCAAACCCCAGGAAAGGTCCCTAAATCTAGGCTTGACAAAACCAAAAATCAAAGGTAAAATGAAGCTTACCCCCAGCAGAGAAACACAGTGGTTCGCGGGGTGTCCTCGGGAAAGCCGGACGTGCTACCAGCAGACAAGTTTTCTTTTTGGTCTCTCTGGGTTGGTATTTCCGAACGAGGAATTTCCTCCTAACTGGAATTCTCCCAGCATCGTGGGGCAGGCGCGGAGCACGGAGCTGCAGGAAACACGCAGTCACCAGGCAATTAGCCACGCACCGACTTACCTTCATTCCTCCTGACCCCCCGGGACACACAGGGAGGTCCTACCAGCACAGCTGCTCCTCCTCACAGAGGCACGCTGCACAGAATCCCCGAATCACTCGGGTTGGAAGAGCCCTCTGAGGCCATCCAGCCCCACTCAGCCCAACCCACCCCCCCGACCACGTCCCTCAGTGCCACGTCTCTGGGTGCTCAGCACCCCAGGGGGGATCCCCCGCTCCCTGTGCAGCCTGTGCCGGTGCATCGCTGCTGTATGGGAGAAGAAATTGTTCCTGATGCCCAACCTGCACCTCCCCAGTGCAATGCGAGGCCGCTGCTCTTTGTTTCATCTGACTGTGGAGATGCCTGTTTGGTTACTGCCTCGCACCTCTTGACTCCACGTGATAACTGGGGCAGGGAAAGGAGTTTAAACTGCTTTCCCAATACTTTCGTACTGTGCCACTTGATGTCAAACGTTCCCATTGGGGCAGCGCGACCCGAGCTGTGCTCATCGCGCCTCGGGGACGCGGGCAGCTCACGAGGGCAGAGCCGAGCGCTCTGATAACGCGGAGCTGAAGCACCGCGCCGGGAGCAGCCCGTTCCGCTGAGGAACCGCGCAACTCCCGGACAGCGCGGGGCAAAGGGAACGAGAACGGAGCTCGGACCGCGGGTTTGGGTTTAAATACGCGCACGGGAGCCTCTGCTAAACGTGCACCGCGGGACCCGTTCGGCGAAGGCAGCTTTTCCTATCAGGACAAACACGCACTTTTTCCAGGTCCTCCAACTGAATGGCGAGCGCTCGGACATCGCCTCCCCGCAGCGGGCACAGCGCGGGGCGCGGCTCTGCGGGAGCGGCGCGGAGCTCCCGGGCCTTTTCCTTCGGCTCTGAAACGCAGCAGGAGGAGCGGCCTGAGCGCCCGGGAGCCGCCCCGCCCCGCGTGGGGAGCACAGACGGGACGGGAGGAGAACGGCGGTGCCCGCGGGGCGCCCTGAGCCGCACCCAGCACCGCACAGCACCGCTCCGCACCGCACCCAGCACCGCACTGCACACAGCTCCGCACCCAGCGCTCAGCACCCCGAGCCGCGGCCCGCACCGCGCCGGGCGGGGGAACAGCGCGGGCCGCTCCTCGCTTTATCCTTGGCTGCAACCAGCCCGGCTCGGGCCCTCCCCTCGATACGCCCAACGCGCGGCCCCCAGTTAAAAGAAGGGGACGGGGTCGGGTACCCGACGGGGACGGGGACGCGGCGCGGCTCCTCCCGCGGCCCTCCCGCTTCCGCGGCGCTCGACCCCCCGCCTGCATCCCTCGGCCCAGCGGCGCGCCCGGCGCCATGGCAACGCGGCGGGCACCACCGAGAGGCGCGCCTAGAGCGGCCCCCGCCGCCAGTACTCTATGGTGCCACCACGTGGGCCGCGCGCACGCGCCGACCGGAAGCGCGCCGACCCGCGAGCGCCGCCTGCCGGACCCGCCCAGCGCCCGCCGCGCGCTCCCTGACCCGCGCCGCTCATCGTTTCCTCAGCCCCACGCCTCACGGCCGGTGTCTCACGGCGTTTATTGCCCGCAGCCGACACCGCGGCCCCGAGGCCTCAGCGCGGGCCCTGTCCCCCGCCGTCTTCCTCCACCGTCTTCCAGCGGCGCCGCAGCTGGCACAGCAGCGCAGGCAGCAGCGAGTCCAGCAGGGGCAGCCCGGCGGGAGTGCAGCGCAGCGCCCTGTGCGGGCGGCACCTGAGCCCCGGCCCTCGCCGTGCCCGCAGCCCGCAGCCCCAGCACTCACCGCCCGTTCAGACGCAGCCAGCCCCGCTCCTGCAGCGCGCTCGCCTCCCCCGGCGCCCCGAACGCGGCCTCCAGGCTCAGGCTGGGGGAGAAGAGCCCCCAGCGCTGCGAGGGACCACCCGTCAGCGGCAGCTCCTCCTCACGGCGCCCGAGGCCGGCGGTGCTCACCTGCTGCGTGACGCCCTCATCCGTGCGCAGCCCCAGCGCCAGCACCTCCTGCAACCTGCGGGCACGGGGCTCGTGGGGCTGGGGGGCACGCGAAGGGCACCCCCCGCCCCGTACTCACAGCTCCAGTGGGCTCAGCGCCGCCCGCCGCCGGGTGCCATGCCCGCGGCTCCGCACCTCCCGCATCCAGGCGTCAGGGTGCGGTGTCTGCACGCGTGCCTCGCGCTGCCGGCCGCCCTCTCCCCACGGCACGAAGCGGCCGTGCGCCCCTGTAATGGTGCAGAGAGAGCGGAGGGGGTGCGGCGGGCGCACGTGGCCCCGTGCGCGGTCACCGGTGCCAGCCCCGGGGCTTACCTGGCCCCACGCCCACGTGCTGCTCGGCCCGCCAGTAGGAGAGGTTGTGGGTGCTGCGGGCGCCCTGCGGGACAGCGGCGTGGTGAGTGAGGAGGGGCTGCGCCCACCGTGGGGACACAAGGTGGGGGACCTCACCTTCCTGGCGAAATTGGAGACCTCGTACTGGTGGAAGCCGGCGGCCGCCAGCGTGGCGCGGGCGCTCAGGTACATGTCGGCCAGCAGCTCCTCGGGGGGCTCGGGCAGGGCCCCCCGCCGCACCTGGGCCTCCAGCGCCGTGCCCCGCTCCAGCGTCAGCTGGTACAGGGCCAAGTGGTCATCGCACAGCCCCAGCGCCGCCTCCAGGCCGCGCGCCCAGGCCTCGTGGCTCTGCCCCGGCAGCCCAAAGATGAGGTCGAGGGAGGTGCGGCCAGGGAAGAGCTTCCGCGCCGCCTCCGCCGCCGCCCGCGCCTCCGCCGCCGTGTGCTCCCGGCCCAGCAGCCGCAGCTCAGCATCGTCCAGTGACTGTGGATGGAGCGCGGTGGCAGCGGGGCTGCGTGGGGACAGAGGGATGGGACGGGGCGGCCGCTCTCACCTGGACGCCGAGGGACAAGCGGTTGACGCCGGCTGCCCTGAAGCCAGAGAGGCGTGCGGGGTCAGCGGAGCTGGGGTTGGCCTCCAGCGTCACCTCGGCTCCAGCGGAGAGATGAGCGACCTCCGCGGCCGCCTCCAGCACGGCAGCGATGGTGTGCGGGCTGGCCAGGCTGGGGGTGCCCCCGCCGAAGAAGACGGAGGTGACGCTGTGGGGAGGGCGGGGAGGCTGCAGGCGGCTGCTGAAGGGCCCCGGGCCCCAAGGCGGGCACCCACCTCCGCACGTGGCCGAGGCGCAGCAGGGTTTGTGCCTCCCGCACCAGGCAGGCGCGCACGGCCGCCTCGTCCACCGCCGGCACCACGTACTTGTTGAAGCTGCAGTAGGAGCAGCGCTTGCGGCAGTAGGGCCACTGCGGGCACAGGGCGTCCGTGGGGCTCAGGGCCATCACACAGAAGGGCCCGGCACGCGCAGCGCGTGGCCTCCCGGTGCCCGCCACCCGCAGCCCCGGGCGCTGCCCTTTGCGTGCACGCGGCCCTCGGCACCCGGCGCGTGCGCGGCAGCGGGACCCCACGTGGCCGAGCCTCCGCTGCCCGCGCGCACCCACCCCCGCGTCCCCACGCTCACGTGCACGTAGAGAGCGGCCGTCGCGTGCCCCGCCGGTTCGGGGCCGGGCTCCGAGGGCTCCGGGGCCGATCCCAGCCCCGCAGCGCGGCCCGCGCCCGTCCCGCGTGGCCGCACCGCCCCGAGCGCCGCGCGGAGGCCCCGCGCCGCCATGGCCCCGCGCTGCGGGCCCGGCCCCGCCCCCGTTCCGCCTCGGGTCGGCGCTGGGCCGCGGGGTTTCGTTTTCCCGGGGTCTTCTAGTGTTGTATAAACCGAGCGTGCGGCTGCCGCGCGTTAAGAAGGCGGCGTTGATTCATGACGCACGCTGATGCGGCGTCTGAGCCGCGGTCCGGGTGACAGCGCGAGGGGAAGCGGCTCCGCACTAGCGGGGAAGATCGGGGTCGGGTGCGAGGAAAACCGCCCCCCCGGAACCGCTGCCCTGGGCGCGCTCAGCCCGCGGCGGGAGCTGCGCGACCTTCCCGGTGCCCCCCGCCCCCACCGCTCCACCACCCCGCGCTCTTCCCCAGGGCCCATCCGAGCCCACGCCGCGGCCTCAGCCTCCGCGTCCCCCCCCGTTCCCCCCTCCCACGCGGGGGCTCTGCCCCAGGGAAGCCCCGCGCAGCGCCACGGAGCCGAGCGGGCTCCGGGAAACGGGGAGGGGAGGGGAAGTGGGCGCGGGGCCGAGCGCTCCCACCCCGCTGGGGGATTCCGGCCGGCCCCGCTCCCCCGCTGCTCCCACGGCCGCGGGAAGAGGAAGGGAGCAGCCGGGAGCTGCCGCGTGCCCCGCTCGTGGTTGCGCAAAGCCAGCGCTGACGGTCCCAGACGTTCTATTTTCCTAATTTGCGCTATTAATAGGAGCGGGGAAGTGAGAAATGTCCGTGACAAAAGGAGGGGAAAGCCGGCACCGCAAATTCCTGGTTTCAGGCCGACGTCACCCTGACCTCCCCGGGTCCCGGGGGGGTTTCCGAGCTTGGAGCGAGGCCTATAAGACACAGGGGGCAGCGGCGGACGTCGCGCATGTGCTCGCTTGAGGATGCGGCTTGGACAGCTGTGATGCGCATCCGCGCTCCACTGGTGAGTGCTGGCCGAGCGGGGCGGGGGGAGGCCACCAGCGGCTGCCAAAGGCACGGGGCGGCCAAGGGGTGGGAAAGCTCTGGGGCCGGATGGTTTGGTGCCAGGGATGGGGCCGATGGGGTCAGCGTCCCTGTGCTGACCGGAACCTAACCTGAGCTTGGGGCGTCTCTTGACAGTCTGTCTGCCCACGCAAGCCAGGGCTGATTTCATCTTCATCTTGTAGCAGACAACCCCGGGGACCCCACGCCAACGTGAGTACATGGGGGACTCCTGGGCAACAGGGGCCGTACAGAGGTTGGAGGTGCCTAACACGAAGGAGGGAAACTCCTCTCAGCGCAGTCCAACCTGTCCTGCACCTGGGTTAATGCTGTGGGAGGCGAAGGAGGGAAACGAATCCCTCCTTAGAGGGCAGGCACAGAGAGCCGCTGCGTCCCCGAGGTCACTGAGTGAGCGGGTCCGGCAGTTCCTCCTCCAGGAAGGAGGGTGTGCAAGGATCCCAGCACCGAATTACATCTGTGCGCACCAGACTTACCTGGGGGCGGGCAGAGGGGAGCGGGCGGAACACGCAGCCTGCGGGGGGAAGGCGGAGGCACTGTCCAGAGAGGCACTGCGTGGAAAGCTCTGTGACAGCGCTGCGGGCACGGAGCTGCACGGTGCGGTGCTGACGTGGTACGTCGCTCTTCCAGAAAGCACATACGAAGGATGGTCTCGTCAGCGGCAAGATCTGCTTCCATGGGTAGATCCCACCATCCAGCCGGGAGAGCTGGCGCAGCGAGCTCGCTGACGCTTCGTCTCTCTCCCTTCGCACCACTGCTCCTCACCCGACACACCGCGGGGCTCATCCGCTTCGGGAGAAGACCGAAAGAGGTTGGTGCGAGCCGGCTGCAATGTAACCTGCAGCCCCGCTGGCGTGGGGCACACGGCGGGAGGGGAGAGCAGCTCCGCTCTTCAGCTTCTCGTCGTGGTGTTTCATGGTTGGGAGGAACCAAACTCCCGTAAAAACGCTGTCCCGGGTTTGCTCTGCTTTACACTTCTCATGGGACAGAAAGTTTGGTATTTCTGTAAAATGCTTACTGTCTGTCTTATCCAAAGCAACAAAAATAAACACCATGAAGTCTGTGTTGGAGAAATTTATTTGGGGGTCAGAAGGCCCCTGGGGAGGCCTGGGAACAGGGCGAGCTCCTGCAGCCAGCCGTGGGGAGCCGCTTCCTAGGGAAAGCCTTACTGCCCAAAGCCTCTGCCCTTCATCTCGAGGTGTGTCATTTCACCAGGTGATTTATATGACCTACAAAGCCCAGCAGCACCGAAGCAGAGAAGGCATTCGCCAGGTGAGGCTGTTGTGACTTCAAATATCAGTAAAAATAGGAAAAATACATTACCAGCATCTGCTCAGGCCCAGAAAGTCCTCTGAAATGGCTGCAGCCAAGGTGCTCAAAGAGAAGCAAGGTTTTAAAACCTTCGTGAAGTCTCACAGTAACAGGACAGAATTCTAGAAGTAAGCATCTTTTCCTCACACCGCAGTATTTCGTTTGGCAAAGAAACAAACCTAACTGGAAGAAAAGGCTCTGTGTTCTATAAGCATGAAAGTGCCATCAGTCCGAGGGCAGGGAGAGAAGCCCTCTGCTGCTGTCACAAGGCACAGGTGGAGAGGAGGCGTAGGGCTGGACGCAGTCGGTCTGATTTCTCCCTTGTTTCGTTCTCCTTCCTGAGCTCAGAGCTGAAGGTGCTTCTCCATCTGCTCTCTCAGCTTGTATTTCTGAACCTGAAATAAAGTGGAGGTGCAGAGGTTCAGGCAGCACAGCGGGGCACGGCTGCTCCTGTGCTCCCACAGCCCCGCTCTTACCTTGCCTGAGACAGTGAGCGGGTACTGATCCACGAACACAACGTACCGCGGGATCTTGAAATGGGAGATCTGGGAGGAGAAAGCCAACAGCTACACAACCTGCCCGGAGCAGCGCGTGCAGCGCACGCTTCTCGTGCCACCCACTGTGCCCGGCCAGACCAGGGCTGAGGGACCGGGGTGGCTGCGTCGCTGCACTTGCAACCCCAGCTGCTGCTGGTCGTGGTGGCCCGGCAGGGAACCGGGGAGCTGGGCACGCAGGAGTGGAAGACCTACCTTCCCTTTGCAGAAAGCTTTAATGTCGTCCGCTGCACAGCTCTGCCCAGCTCTCAGTCGGATACAGGCACAGACCTCTTCTCCCATCAGCGAATCCTTCACTCCCACCACCTGGGGGGACAGAAGGACGAGTGAGCCTGGACGCATCCGGCAGCTCGCTGTGCCTGCAGGGGTGTGCGCGACCCTGACCGCGCTGCAGGATGCGTGCTGGGGGGGCGGTGCCGTGTGCTGCCTCGGCTGCACGCCAGAGCTTCCTGCGTGCCATCAGGCCTTCCTGGAAGGACTTGCTGCCGTTTGTCAGAGGAAACGTGGCACAACGGCTGGGCACCCAGACCTCAGCACCTTCCTCTGGTTCTGCAGTCACCGGGGGCTGGGCTGAGTCAGGCCAGCCAGGCGGGATCTCCGTGCGGATGGAGGGGAGGCCTGTGGTCTCGTTTTGTGCCCCCAGTTCCCCAGCTGTAAATATGGGCCAATGGGTTTCATGACCAACAGACTTGGGAGATTGCTTCGATTGCTTTGGGATCTCAAGATGAAACAGCAGGAGAGGGATGGAATAGAATTAACAGATTCTTTGGAGCCCTTATAAAAGCAGAGCTTAGTTCACCACTGCCTGTGACACCAGGAGATCAGATCACCCCACGCGGGAGGTGGGCTTCCCAAGCCTGGTCTCTAAAGTCATCTCACACCATTTCACAGGAGTCCTGCTGCCATCCTTGCCTTGGCCAGTGCCTCAGAATCCTACAGATGTGTCGATCCTCGAGTCCAGAGCAGTGACATACAGCCCCGGGAAGTGCATAAACAGGGCTGGTTTGCAACCCATCTGCACTGGGGCTGTGCCAAGGAGACATGTAGCCTAGCACAAGCACAACACACTTACTAAATAACTGGTTTATTTATGGGGAAACTTGTCTGGCACAAAACATGGAGGAAAACAATCCCAGCAGATTGGGAGCAGCTGCTCAATGCTGCACATCATTTCTGTCCTGTGAACAGATAACACTAACTCCTCGTCTCCAGGGACTTGCTGGAGGAGTCTTTTTTGATTTAGGAGTTTGGTAGTGAATGATCAGTAAGAACTGTCCTTGCAGACTGCTTTCCAAGTAAGAATTTCAGGGAGCGCTGTGGAAGTGGACGGGCGGTTTAAAAACTGAAGAACGAGTCACTGCTTTGCAGATGTGAAAACTTGCACAAAGATTTCATCTGAACTTGTGTGCCCACAACACAGAGAGGAAAGACCCAGAAGCTCTGCCTGCCCCGTTCCTGTCCCTACCACTACAGACCGACGTTACATGAAAGATGCTGAAAATAGGGGAGGGCAGCCAGGTGCCTGCAGCAGCCCCAGGCACCCTCATGTACAGGTTTTGCACCACGTAAACCACCACTGCTCAGCCAGCCCCATTCCCTCCTGCTCACCTGAACCTCCTCAACCTTGGGGTGGGTGTGGAGGAACTGCTCAATTTCTGCTGGGTAGATGTTCTCTCCTCCCCGAATAACCATGTCCTTGCAGCGGCCAATAATTCTGCAGTAGCCGTGCTCATCCAGGGTCGCGATGTCCCTGCAACGACAGCACAGTCCAAGTCCTGCCCCAGCTAGGTGGGAGAGCAGCTGCTACGCCCATCAACCTGGAGGCCAGATCAGACTACCTGGAAGGTCATGGGTGAGCTGCCACTAAAACACATAGAAGAAATTCCTGCAGAGGTCAGAGAGCTTCTGCTATAGGCAGACACTGTCATTGGCAGCATCTACAAACAGCAGGGCTCAGGGGAAGGGGACTTCTGCTGTCACTGTCCTTGTCTCTGCTGCATGCCTGCAGCCCTTCGCCTCTTGGAGGAAGCACAGTCACGCCAAGTACATATCTCCAGCTCCAGGAGCAGTTTGCACTGAGGGTTCTGTGCTAAAAGCTGTTCTGGAGTTTCATGGAGAGGAACTGGCAGATCAGAGGGCTAACTCTGGCCAGTTTTCCCTACTTCGGAAATCAGCTGAACTGTTCATGTACACACATGTCCCCTTCCAGTGTCCCCATCCAGGAGAGACATGGGAGAGCAGGGCAGTTTCCAGACTCACCCAGTCTTGTACCAGTTATCATCAGAGATCACTTCACGCGTCCTGGCGGGGTCGTCCCAGTAGCCCAGCATGATGCAGTAGCCGCGGATCTGAAGCTCCCCAGGAGTGTTCAGAGGCACAGGCTTCCCCGTTTCTGGATCCTCAATTTTTGCCTACAGTGGAAGAGAAGCAGAGCCTTCAGGGAGCGGAGCCAAATGTTACAGCACGCACCAACTCCGGGACCATAGGGGGATGCTGTGGACAGAAGGCCTAGAGCAAGTGGGGAGGATCACGTTCACCTCAGTGTGGGGCAAGATGTATCCCACTGTCTCGGTCCTTCTGGCAACGCTGTCAGTGGGGAACCCCATGAAGGTGACAGGGCTGTTTTCTGTGGTCCCATAGGCAACCTGCAATCACAAGAAGAGCAACGTGCCTCAAGAGGAAAAGAGCACAGCTCCAGACTTGGGAAAGATGAAGCGAGTGATGGCCACAAGGGAGATGGGGCAGGAGGAGGGTGTTATCAGCAGTCATTCTGGTCACGAGCAAGCGCTCCGCTCTCCTGGCTCTCCAGTCGCTCCTGTCAGAGACAGACCCCTGGAGCAGACAGGCTACAGAAGCTCTGACTGCAGGCCATGGCCTCACCACTGCCCTGCTCCAGACCTCCCTGCCCGAGGCAATTTGTGTGCCATTTACTTTTGACAACCCAGCTGCTTTTCCTGGGGGACCCCAGGGCCCGCTCTCCTCTTTTTTAACCTCTGTGTGCCTTTCCAAGTCCTGCCCTGTTTATTCCTTGCCATCTCCGCCACGTGCTGAAGTTCCCCTTGTGCCCTTGCAGCCACCCACTCAAGGTGCTGAGTTCACCTTCCATCTTCTACAGCTTAGGGCACAGCAAAAATCACTTGGATAAAGCCCTGGAGCCAGCAGTGGGCTCCTGTGGGAAACCACGTGCCCCGCTGCACGGCCGCTTGCTCCAGATCCTTTTGTGCAGACATCAGCTCCCGTAACCCTCCTAAAGGCATCACGAGGCCGCACAACGCTCGGTGCAGCTGCACTTACAGACCGAAAGCCTCACAGCAGGACGAAAGCTGCTTGCTGCTAACCTTCCCTCAGCACTAATCCCACCAGCGGGCCCTCAGTCACCTCAGCTGAAGGTCAGTTCTCCTCGGAGGAAAATTCCAGCTCGTTGTGCCCGGCGCAGTGGCTGGGGATCTCACCGGGAGCCAGGAAGGAAGCGCTCAGGGCGGTTCTGAGCCGTGCCGACAGCACCACGCTGCCACTGCTGCTTGGTGTCCAGCTCCTGGAAGCTGTTTCAGCAGCGGGACGTGCTGGAGCCCTCCTCCGCTCTCTAAGCCGCTCAGAATGTTGCCCATCATCACCAGTGGGTGCTTCGTTGGGAAAGCACAGCTAGGGAAGGGCCGAGGCAGGAAACATCTCCCTTCTCCACCACGGCTTCAAAGACTGACCCACGAGCAGCTCTGACCCACTGAACCTCGGCATGGACCTTGCCTTTAGGGCTCCACTGCTGCTGCAAGAGCACACTGACACCAGCGGTGTTCCGCATGGAGCTCACCAGGCTCCAGGCACTGTGCTCAAAGCCAGTTAGGGACTTTACAAAGCACTGTGACGAGCAAGCTGTGTGTGCATCCCCACCAGGCTCCGCATGATTTTGGTGGGAGCGCTTGGCACTGTGCTTCTCCGAGCTGCCACGGGAGCTCACGTGGGGTGCAGTCTGCAGTAACATCTGATGTGCTCGTTTGACTACGGCGGGGTCAGCATGAAATCTGAGCCGCAGATTTGTGGGAGCCTCTTCGCCAGGAATCTGGAGGAGATCATCTCCAGGATGCCACGGGAAGCATCTGGTGCAAACTGCCTTGCTAGGAGCCTGGCAGCCCAGAGGGAGCGACTGCAGCGAGGCTTCTCCTGCCAGACGTAATGACAGCCTAGCAGTCAGGGAGGAAACCTGCAGCGCTGAATGCTCAGAAAGGATTTCTCTTCCACCCACTAATATGGGTCCTGTGGCTGGATCAAATGACTGACAAGACGCAAATCCAAGATCTTAAACACTTATTAAAAATCCAAACGCCTTTGTTTTTCTGCTTTCCTCTGCTGGATGGATTGGAGTATCGGTCCCAGGATCCCGGCCAAGCCCTGAGTCAACCCCTTCTGCCGCTCCGCATCGCTCCAGTGGTTTAACTGGAGGCAGCAGCACGCAGCCCCTCGCAGGACGCTGCTCTGGCTGCCTGGCAGCGTGCAGTGAGCACAGCCACGTGCCCTGAGCGGGGGGGCTGTGCCTGAGCCGCGGCGTGCCCCCATAAACGCCCTCACACCCTCAGGATGGGGGTGGCACAGCTGGTGCTGCCAGGAGCCCCGTGAGTCCCAAGGGAACCTGTGCATGCCGACCCGGCCCCGGGGGCAGCCCCGCTCTGAGCGCCCAGCTCAGGCCCCTGGCCCCCGCCTTTCCCTGCAGCCGGACACCAGGCTGCTGCTCTGTACTTCTGCGTTTCTTCTCTCTTTAGACACTGTTTCTATCTGAGTAGTGTTTTCCTCATCTGCGTGGCCTGGGTCGAGGCAGAGGCTGCAGCAAGCACTCGCAGTGGCTCTGCTGCCCTTCCCTCGCCCGACGCGTGGCAGCTCCTCCAGGGGCTCCTTTGCTCAAGTGCAGCACGAGATGAAACCACGTTTCCACAAAAGTGATTTTAAGTTTGGAGATATCCATGAAGATTCATAGTTCTCAAGGCCCAGGGGGACACTTATGCTCATCTAGCCTTGTCATCCTGCATATTTCAGTCCAGAAAACCTCACCCAATAATTTCTGCATCAGATCCATAATTTCCACTGGAGCTATATCTAGTGTCAAAGCAGAGCTTTAAAGGTGGCAAGGAGCCCAGCTCAGATGCTTGGCTCCGAGAGGAGCTATGAAAGTACAGAATATAATCGACTCCAAAGCCTTTTTTCTCTGTGAGGGCTGCAGTGACCCCCCAGCGCCCAGCAGCCCTGCCTTCAGCAGCGACAAGGAGCTTCAGGACCAGCTGCTGCCTGCCTTGCTCCGACTGACAAGAGACTCATTCTTTGCGAGCCCTAAGTCTGTCTAAACCGGGAATAAAAAGAACATCTTAACAGAACTGTGTTTTTTAAAGCACATTTCAAAAACATTTCCTGCTAGCGCTGTTTGAACAGCGGCCACTGCGGAATCGGCAGAACAGGCTGAAGAAGGCAGCGTCTAAAAATGAAAAAATAAAAACAATCGGAGTCCAGTCTCCTCAGTAAACATTTGGGAAGCAGGCTGAGCCGGTGGGGAGAGCAGAGGCGCTGAGGACCCGGGGTTTTTTCCCCAGCCACGCCACTTATTTACTGCACAACTTGGAACAAGCCTCGTCAGCTCCGTGCTCGTCGGTTTCCCCGAGCGCTCGGTGGCCATAAAAGCACCGCTTCCCTCCGTGTCCGGCTGTTAAAGGCTGCAGGGAAAGGGCTGAGGGCAGCGCTGGGTGCCGGGGGTTGCACTGGGGGGTCTGGAGGGGAAGGCCGCGGCGCAGGAGGCCTCGCAGAGCTCCACGCTCCTCAGCAGGCCCTCCCGTTGTGCCGCGCTGCAGAACGACGCCAGGCCTGGAACCGCCCAACTACAACGTACAGAAACGGCGCGGCACTGAAGACAATACTGGCCTCGGAAAAGAGAAGCAAATTGACCGTGAAATAATAGGGATTTTCAGACTTCAAAGAGGCGTAATGAACACCAGAAAGCAGCCTGACGACCCAAGAGATGTGCTGAGGGACTCGAGGAGCTCTTTGAGCCCTGCTCATTGTAACGCGCCGGATGGTTCTCATTACCCCAAGCCCAGGCTGCGTGTTTTGTCTCGCATAGCCCCACCAAAGCCCTTTCCTTTGCAGCCAGATCCAAACTGTTCTAAACCAAGCAACTGTCTTTCCTCACGCAGTTGCTCACCACCACCATCCCCGGGTCCTCTGGGCCACGTGTCTCATTGCTTTAGAGCTGTCCCGCTACCCCAAGTTGTATTGGAATATTCCTGAACCTCCAGGTCAACTTTGCCACTGCAAAAACAGCTTCTGATCCCATCCAGCTTGTGTCACACGAGATTTCATTTCCTACCACAGCAACAGTACCATCTTTGTGTCAAAAACGTCAGGACACAAACAAGCAGGTTTTATAGGACAAACCTCCGAGGGTGGCCACCCCATTGGCATTTCTCCCCACACGAAGAGCTGCCAAATAATCCCAGTTTGGATGGGGCTTCAAAAGATCCCAAAAATATCAGGTACCCAAAGCACTGGCTTTGTGTTGTTGCACGCCCTGGCTTTGCCTCAGGAGGAGACCAATGCAAAAATGGCAACCCAGCTTGCCTGGGCCAGAAGGCGGCCACTGAAAACTGTGCCCTGCCTCGTTCAGCCACTGCTGTACAAACCGCCCCTCGCCGGCTGGGGTTAAGCCTGCCTCTCTTCTTTCCAGGCCGGTCAGAAGTCTCAGGGCTTGCAAGCATTCCCCTGGTCCTGCCAGCATTTCAGAAAACTGCCCAGTGGCAACCAGCAAAGGCGTGTGCAGTTCGTTGCTGTTTTATTGATAGCTTGATAAAAGGTCTTTGCTGTGTAATTAACTCCATCCTCCCTGGTGCTGAGTGCCAGTGCATTTAGGAGAAGGGGAGCTAAAAGGAAAAGGAGAGGGGGAACATACAGAGACAGAGGGTCCTGCAGAGGAGGAAAAACACTGGGTTGGGGGAATTCAAATGCTCAAAGCTGTCAGAGAGGGAAATTGTCCAAAATGCTAAATACAGAGGCAACAGCCACACGGACTTGGAGAGCTCAGCCTCCATTGGGGACGTGGCTGGCAGTCTGGGATCTCGCTGCTTTCAAGCCATCTAAAAAGTCACCGTTTTAAATGTTCTCACAGCATGCTCCCATAGCTTTGCAGCTTTGAAGCCACCTACTTGCCAGCTCAGCAACCTCCTTGGGGGCTTCAGGCTTGCAGGGCGCACACGGCATGGCCGGGGAGGCAGTGAGGGCAGGGTGAGTTTCATGGGAGAAGCCAAGAGCATCATGCAGCAGCCGCTGGGATCAGAGAGAAGGGAAGGGTGGATGGGAGAGGAGTGGGTGGACATCAACTGGAGCCAAACTGGCAGTGTATCAGTGGGTGGAGGCCACGCTACAGTGGAAGAAAACCATCAGATGGAAGGAGGTGCACCCACCACCACCTCATCCAGCTCTATAAACAGGCTAGGTCCTCATCCTCAGCAAAAGGCATCCTTCGAGCACATAAAATAAAGGCAGTAAGCTGGGCCTGAACTTAGTGCCAAATGCCACTGCTGCTGATGGGTTACTCGCACATTGCTGAAGGCCAGGGATTTCTCTGGGATTGCCTGAAGATGGAGCACCTAGACCCCATCTGTTGCCCCTCCACCTGGCTCTTCAAACACTGCTCCATGCTGGGGAACGCTGCAGAGCCTCACCAGCACCCAGTCCCAGGGAGAGACAGAAGCTCGGTTGTAAATGGGGGGCAGCAAAGGCACCCAGGGCACCTCCCCAGGTGTCCGAGCCCCCTTTTCCAGCCAGAAAGGGAGCCCGGAGCCCAAGAAGGTGATTGCTGCTGTGCACTGATGTACAAAACTAGATCTGGATCCCATTCAAAGCTGCAGAGTCAGGCTTAAGCAAGCAACAGAATATTTTCACATGGAGTAGTACACGTGTAGCAGTTTCAGTACACCAGAATTGTTAATACCAACAAAAATAAAGATTACACATGGAAAAGACCATCTCCAATGCTGTAGCAAAACAGCTCTGACCTGCAGCACCAAAGCAACACCCCAAATCTATATTTATACCGTTTCAAAACCTGTATTTATTTGCTCAGCCCAAAGGAGAGGAGAGGAGGCCAACGGCTGCCAATTACCAGGCACAGAGAATGTTTGCAAACTGTTAATCAATTAAGAAAGAGAAGGCAGCAGAAGAATCCAGCCTCTTCTGCTCCATCCCAGCAGCACGGGTCCCTGGGGAGCTGCAGGGTTCAGGGCTGGGTGCTCCCCAGCTCCCTGCAGCACCAACACTGCTGGCATTGTCAGCACCGGACTGCAAGCCACCCGCGAGCCACGAGCAGGGCCCAGGCGAGCTTTTGAGGATCAGTGCACGCTCACTGGCCAGCTTTAGTCATCACCGGGCTGTGAAATCCAGCGTGGGAAGGCCAGAGGCTGTCAGCAAGCAGCTCGGAGCCCAGGGGCCCCTCCGGCAGCCAGGCCAGGTGCCAGGCGCAGCAGATGCCAGTCGGCTCCCGCCACAGGAATGTGCTCACCGAGGCATGGAAATCAAAACCATTAGGGAAAAGAACTTCCTTTTATTCCACATTTGTGCCTGGAGAAATGAAGCCGAGAAGCAGACACCTTTTCCCCAGCAGCTCTACCCTGCTGCCACCCCACAGCGCGACCCAGCATAACACAGCATCCACCAAACACGTGCTGCACCCGCGGGGCTGGCAGGGATCCTCGCGGCAGGGACATGTCCCCACCCTGCACCAGCACAGGGGCAGCTGCATCACAGCTGCATCTTCACGAGGACAATACAGGTCTTACCCACGCTGGGGCCTGACCTCTCTGGCCATAGCATGTGTATCTGTGCAGGGGGAAGGTCCCTGGCCCCAAAAATCTGCCATCTCAGCCAGCAAACAGGTAAAGGTTGGAAGAAAGGGAAATTTGTTCTCAGAGGAAGAAAGCCTAAACTCTGAAAGGGTCTTGTTCCAGAAACACGCGGTTGGGATGTATCCATGGACGGAGTCTGCAAGGACCTCGCATCTTTTAGCTCCAGTCTGACCCAGGCCAGCAGAGAGCTCTGCAGAAGTGGTACAGTGTTGGCCAGTATTTCTTTGGCAAGAGGATGGGAAAACCAAGTATCAAACATCAGCTGCACTCAGGAGGGAAGCACAGATACACCACCTAGCTCCGACATCCAGCAGAAACGGGCTGACTTTTAAAGCTCATCCATCAGTTGCTCTTGCTCGATAGAGCTGGTGCACAACTTTCAGGAACTGTTGAACAAATGGTTTCAGGTAGGACTAAGGCAAGTGTATCTGCTCAGAGAAAAATCAGTCAGTGGAAGGAAGATGATGTTTTAGAGGGCTCCTTTGGACTGCTTTTTTCCTCTTCCACTCTCATGCAGGTCCCTGTCTGAGGTTCCTCTGCGCACCCCTTCTTTTCCTGTCTCAAAGATCCTGACCAGAGAGATGCTCCAGAGACCACAGCATGTGCCTTGTGCCCAACTGCTGCAGCAGCACAAGCAAAAACACCTCTCACCTTTATTTCCAGCAGGAGCCCGGCGGTCCTACAGCAGGGCATCTCTGGGGAGAGGCAGCAGGAATGACTTCATGCTGAAGTGGTGGCAAGGCCCCAGCTGCTCAACAGCAGGGTGTTGCATGTCAGGATGGACAAATATTGGAAGAGTGACATGGCCTGGTTTGCACCGAGGTCCCACATGACATCATCACGCAGCCAATCCCATCTGCCTCATGGGCTCATCAGAACCTACATTCACACCCCATAAGTCCCCCCTCTCCCCCCAGATAAGTCATGCTCTGAAAGCACCATTTGAACTGACAGCTGCTGCCTGGAGCTGGGGCTGCCAGGCAGTTTGCATAACAGCGTCTGGAGCATGCTCGGTGCGCTGGCTAATTCCTCGCTGCAACAATGGAAAAACCCAGAAATCTCTGTGAATAAGCCAGTCTGTGTCCTAAGTCAGCCCTTGGATTTCCTCCCTTTCTTGAGACTGTCTCGCCTCTGCAAAAGCTCCACTGGGGCTCTGTATCCAGCTTCAGCAGCAGAAAACTCAACAAGCTCGCAGTTATGTGCTGGGCTCTCAGCTGTTTGCTACAGCCAGGAACTGGCTGGAAATCAGTTCAAAATGTTCCACTTCCAAACCCCACCCCGCAACTCCTGGATCTCTCCCTTCGCACTCCCCGAAGCAGGCACTGGGGCTTTTAACTGCTTTGCTTTATCTGCAAGGGACATCCCGTGCATTGCTAACGCACCTCTGCATCACTGCTCCTTGCAACCGCTGCTGCAAGGCACGCACCAGCACAGCCCCTCTCCTGCTCCAGGAGTTACTTCCTTGCTCTGCAGCTTCACCATCCCCTTTCCAATGCCCATGTCTTTCCCTGTCCAGCTTCACCCCGAGAGCCTCAGACGCTGCCATCCACCTCACCTAAGCCATGCACACAGTGAGAATCACTGCCTAGCACTTCTTCCCTTAGTATCACACCCACCAGCCTGTGCCTCACCGCTTCCCTGCAGGCTCTACCACTGCTCCATCCCGCAATGGAGGGCAATGGCCGCTGCTCCTCAGTGCCACACGCTGAGAATTCCCTTCACACACAGATCTCCTGACCATGACCAGCCCTGGATGTACCACACTCCACCTCCATGGGGAAGATGCAGCAGAAATCACCAATGTCTGCTCCCCTTTCTTAGCCAACTCCTAAGCACCATCTAGATCTGAAGGACTTCAAACAAAATTTTGCACTGCAAGAGCAACTACAGTGCTATTGACCATTGGCACGACACCGTAGCTCTCCTACCTCCTCCAGGCCCTTCTCAAGCAAACCCCTTTGAAATCAACAAGACAAGATCGACCGAACCCTTCCTCTGTTGCAGCAGGAAAAGGTTCATCTCCCCACAACAGCCCAGGCCAACGCACAGCCCAGGAGCTGGCTGAAAGCTTTACCACAAGCTGGCTCAAAGGGCAGCAGTGCTCCTTGCTGCACCATCCTAAGGCTCCCATACAAACAAAATAGGTTGCTTTTCCCCTCACTGGTAAACCTGGGCCCTGCAAGGCTCAGCAGAGATCAGAGATTTCTCACGGAGCAGGTTTGCATTTGCTCCTCCTGACCATTTGCCTCTCCACTGCAGAGAGGAAAACTACCTCTGCACAGGCACTTCTGCAGCGGAGCCCAGCAGGACTGAGGACATTCCTCTGCCTGGTGCCAAGGGGTTAAGCTCACAGTAAGTTCCCAAAGCCACTTGCTTCCAACTGGCTGCTGCCTGCGGTTTGTGGGAAGGGATTTTGCTTTTTAATAACATTATAAATAGGGCTGTGTTCGGCATGCTGCAAACCCAGTTACTCTCTCTCTCCCACCCATCTCCCTCCTCCTCCTCCTGCTTCTCCTCTTCCCACCACACCGATTTCAGATCTGACCATGAATCGGTCAGGCTGCTTCCTCAGTGTCCTCAGCCTACTGGCATGTCTTGCCTCCATCGTGCAAGCGTGTCCCCCGAGCTGCCACTGCCACGGCGGGGACCTGCAGCACGTCATCTGCGACAACGCTGGGTTGAAGAAGATCCCCAAGGTGCCTGAGCAAACACGGCTTCTCAACCTGCAGAAGAACAATTTCCCTGTTCTGCCGACCAATGGCTTCCGGGACATGAAAAAGCTGGTGTCCCTTCATCTCCAGGGCTCACGGATCAAGGAGATCTCAACCGGAGCCTTCAGAGGGCTCAAGAGCCTGGTCTACCTCTACCTCACTGACAACCAGATCAGTGTTATAAAGACAGGAGCCTTTGATGACCTCTCTGAGCTCACCTACCTGTACCTGGACCAGAATAAGATCCCAGACTTATCCAAAGGGATCCTCTCCCCTCTTGTCAATCTCTTCATCCTGCACCTAGGCAGCAATAAAATCCGGGAGCTGAAAGCAGGGGTCTTCAGTGGTGCTAAAGACCTGCGCTGGCTCTTCCTCTCCGACAACGCCCTCACCAACCTCCTGCCCGGGGCCCTGGAGGACGTCGAAAACCTCGCCGTCCTCCACCTGGACAAGAACCAGCTGAGCAGCTATCCCGTGAGTGCAATGAGTAAGCTGAGAGTGCTGGAGGAACTGAAGCTTTCCCACAACCCAATTGAGGTGATTCCCGACAACGCTTTCCAGTCCTTTGGGCGTTACATGCAGACTCTCCATCTGGACAACATGAAACTGAAAAAGGTGAGTCCTTTCTCTTTGCCTTCCCTCCATATAGGAGACACAGGGCTCAATTCTCTTCTCTTTAACAAAGCTGTCAGTTCATCATCCCTCCTGCAGTTTGCAGAGAGGGGAGATCCAGGCCTGAAGTTTCTGCATGAAGCGAGGCACCTGCCAACTGCAAAAAAAAGCCTTACACAGCCCAAGCAAGGGGTGAGAGCTGTACCCCACCCTTTTGGTGGGCTGCTTTATGCAAAGCCAAAGCATCTGGGGCTGGCCCAGCTCGTTGGAAAGGCAGTGCTCCTAAGCTGGAAGTCATACCAGTCACTGAGAAAGTATTTGGGGTGCCCCAGGACAGTCAGCAACCTTCCATCACCCCACACACAAGGCATCTGCCCTGTACACGAGGGACTGAAGAGCTGAACTGCTCTGCCTCCTTCGCTCAGCCTGAGTGCCTGTTGCTGTCTGGAAGGGGGAGATTCTGCAGAGCAAAAGCAGTTTCTCCCTCGTGCCTTGCAGACAGGTAGACACATGAAGCCTCACCATCACCTCTCCCCCATGCCTTCCAACTTTACACATTATAAAGGAAGGTTTGTTTATTGATGCTCTCTCAAAAGCAACTCCTGCAGCATCGTACAAAGGGGGGTCTGTTCCCACCAGAGTGGAGGAGGAACATTCCTATATCCTGGAAAAACAACCCCTTCTTTTTCTGTGAGAAAGCATCTTCCACAGGCAGGAGCATCACACTCGGGGAATCACTCACATTAGGACCTCTGAAATGTCAGGTAGAAGTGCAAGAGCACAAACCAGCACAGTTCAAGAAGCAGCACCTACGGCAGCTTGACGTCCAAGACGTGCCCTACATGGCTGGAAAGGGAGGGTTCTTCCACAGGGAAGAACAGTTCTCCCCGGCACGATGCTTTGCCAGGAAGCCCAAAAACAAAGTGCATCCAGGGAATGCAGGACAGCACTTCATAGCAGAGCAACACCCACTATGTGCAGGAAGATGTGATGAAATAGGGAGTTTCTTAGTAACAAAGGGCAACTCAAACTGTCTCACCTATCCGTAAAAGAACAAAGCTGCTAAAAGCTACCAGAAATAGACCACAACAGAATTTCCACAGGGAATAAAGAAAATTCAGAAGCTGGGGTCACAGCTTGCCCAGGTGGAGAGCGACACTAGCTGAAGCAGTTTGATAGCACCCAGTCAGTATCTAAGCCCTTGTCTACTTCAGAACCAACCTCGCCAGGATGGGGGGAGCTAAACCCAACAACTTACCGACCTCTCTAGGGGAAGCATTCAGCACGTGGTCACGTCACTTCTGTAGACTCAGTTTTCAGGGACTCCCCATCACAGGGGAATCAGAAGCTACAACACAAGTGTTGTACCAGCTGTAGGACCCCAGGGCTCCAAGCCTTGTGCTGAAGAAACGTGACTCACTCACAGTGCTGGGATGCTCCAAAGAATTCAGTGTTCTTGATTCCATCAAAGGAGCATCTAAATACTCGAAGCTTATGAATCCAGCTATGAATCCAGTTCAGAGTTGTCTCTCCAGAACCTCAGGTGGCCCCGTATCCAAGTGGCCTGCACACACCTGGTCACAGAAGCCGCGCGACCTGGGAAATCCCTTCCAAATACTTGAAATGCTGCTGACATCTTGACTGCAGCTCTTCCTCCTCCAGAAAAATGCTGTCCCTAGCCTTTTCTTGTACGGCTGCAAAGCTTTAAAGATGTTCAAGTACAAAACCGTTCTGTGTCAAGCTCTCACAGCCTACCTGGCACCTGAGCACAACAAGGAGAGCGCTCAGGTCACTTTGCAACCCCAGAACCGCAGAATTCCCTTTCCCCAGTCACTTGCATGCTGCATTACGTGGGCCAGGACCCGCTGCACGAATCAACAGAAAATAAGATAACGCAGAACCTGCAAGCTTTGCATACACCCTCTCTTCGTTGCAAAAGAAATTACAACAGTAATTCTCAATTTAAACAAAAGGAACTTCACCAATTTCTTCATAAGTGCACAGGAAGCATAAATTATAAATGGGCAGGAAGCACAGCAGCTGCTCCCAGCAGATACTGCCTCTTCTCGTGGGGCTGGGAGAGGAATGAGCAGCTGAGGGAGCATCCCCCGTCCAAATCAGAGCACGGCCAGGGCAGTCAGGCTGCTACCCCGCTGCACAGCCACCGTCACTCTGAGCAATTCTGCTATCAGTACAGTAAAACCTACCGAGATCAGCTCTCAGAGCCAGCACTGCTGACTGTCCAACAGCTACAGTACTCTGGGAGTCTCTTAGCTAAGCTCTAAATTTATCCAGTGTTGCTTAATTTGGAAGATAGCAGAAGTTCACAGCTTAAAATAGCGCATTCCCTCTGTCAGGTTTTTTAGCTTAGAGGGCTTGGACACAGCCCGATGGTCCCACCCGCAGTGTGATGGTGCATGTGAGCTCACCAGGAAGGGAAGCACAGGCCCTGACCCATAGGGTCCTCTGGCAGACCTGGTGAATCTCCTCTCTGCAGCTTTGAGGAAGTTTTTCCATTTTGAGAATGGGGAAGGAGTAGTTTTTCCACAGCCAGGGGAAGCTTGTGTTTGTCAGCAGCCCTGTCTCTAATGCACCACCCCCAAGAAAGCTTGCATTGACAGGTTTGCTTTCAAGAAGAAACTCTCCAATCTGAGTAACTACTGGCGAAGAAAAAATGGAGATGAAGCTTGAAGGAAAAGATGGGAGAGGGCTGCGAAATTGAGTCTGCAGCCATGCAAAGCTTAAGCAGGGGAGCTCTCCCTTAAAGATTACCCATTAATCAAGAACAGACAGATCTTGCAGCACCCCTTGCAAACAGCCCACGGGAAACGAGAAAAACCAGAGGAGGGTGAGGTGCTGGAAACCTGCCTCTATTTCTCCACTGCTCTGATGCCAAGTGTAACTTTCCACTCGCAGCCCTTGGGCACTGCCAAAGCCTACAGGCCCTTCAGCCGCCACAAACACTGCCTCCTTCAGCCGCTCCACGGCAGGGAAGGCAGCAGCCCTGGGAGGGTGTCCAGCCTTGGAGGGGATATAGAAAATACCTTCATTTAGAACGGAGATGCGTGGCTCAAAAAATAAAGAGGGCTGCCCGCTTCTGCTTTATTTAGGGATGAGGCTTCAGAGAGAGTCCCACGTGGAGCTGGGCTGTAGCTCTCTTCAGGTAGGAGAGTGCTACCAGGAACCCATCAGCATGCTGCCCGCCCCCAGAGCTCCTGCCAGGACTCCCCCGTACCTCACACCTTTGCTGCCTTGTGGAGCGCTCAGGTTTTGAACCCAGGACAACATCTCCCCTTCCCTAACTCAGTGTTGCTCAGCACAACTCTCTGCGTTCAGTTTGCAGACAACGCGTTTGCCGGCGTGACCGTTCTGAAGACAGCTCACCTCGAGAACAACCGGCTCACCCAGCTGCCCCGCAACTTCCCCTTCGACAAGATGGAGACCCTGACGCTCTCCAGGAACGCCTGGCACTGCAACTGCCAGCTGGCACATCTGCGCAAGTACGGGGCCACGCACACCTTCCTTCCCTCATCCCTTGGGGTCTCCTCGGGGTCCCCCAGCCTACATGGGGCAGGAGACAGCTGAAGGCAATGCCCAGCGCTGCTCCTGCTGGGCTGTGCCTCTCGTAAGCTCCGTGTTCTCTCTCCAGGTGGCTGAAAGGCAATCGCACCCGCACGGACGACACGTGCTCCACGCCCGCACAGTACCGGGGCCAGTCCATCAGGGACACCCCCGCCCTCCGCACCTGCAAGCTGCCCACCAAGAGGTCCAGGAAGGGAAGCCGCCATTAAGCACGTAAGAGCGGTCACAGAACCATTTCCTAATGGTAGATCATGGTCAGTTCCGACACAGACCTACAACAAACCCCACTGCCACTAACGCTGTGGGGATGGCTGTCTCAGATATCATTAACACAGAGATTTGGCTCAGGCCAGCTCACCCATTCCCCTGCTGACATTCCATTCTGAGCTGCTCCCTCCCTGCCTGGAGACAACAGGGATGGAGCCAGCCCCTTAAAGCAAACACAAACCTAGCGACAGGCCTGGGACAGCAGGGAAGGGTGAAGTGTGTAACTCAGTGTCAAGTCAAGGCCGGCTTCAGCCCACTTCCAGCCCTGGGGTGGGATAATAGAAGCGTTGCTTTTCTAACCGACTGGAGATGCTCTGCCTTTGGTCCCAGGGAAGGCTCTCCCAGGTCTGCTTTGAAAACCAGGGCAAGACACAGCTGAGGAACCTGGCCCCGGGCCGCCCAGCCCATATCCTCCATACAAAAATAGCTGTTTTCCATAAGGAGCAGTTCCCGGTCCAGCACCTGCCTTTCAATAACTCCAGTTCCCATCCAAGACACTCAGGTATTTAAAAAGCACAAGGGCTGGTGCCTTCAAATGCACGTCCCAAAACAGGAAGGATGGAGACGGCAAATGCTCTTTGAATAAGGTGCCCTGGGCCAGAGGGTGACTCAGGAGACAGGGCTGCCTCTCCTCTGAGCAATGAGCTCACTGACATCTACCAACCCACACACCAGCTGTGAAATAGTGCCACACAAACACCTTTGACAGCTGGAAACGACTCAGTGTACTAAATCCACAGCAAAGAGTGGCAAGAAAGCCCCAGCTGCCGTCAGCTCACCCTGAGCCTTTCGCTTTCCCTCATCCCAGGACTAGATCTGAAGCTTGTACAGATTCCAAAAGCCTTTGGATTCGCCTGAAAATGTGTAAGCTTTTGGGAAAGGGACCTTTGTTTATTTGCTAAGTAAAGTACAGTGACCCTGCAATGCACTGTGCCAGCAGGAGCTAGCGCTGTGCCCAGCTGTAGGGGAAAGGACTCGATCGAAGCCCAAAGCCCCGTTACGGCCGCTTGGCCCCCAGTGCCCTGAGCAGATGCATAACAGGATGGGGAAGATAAATTTATGTCCGAAATGTCAGGGATTATGCCAGTGGCTCTGAGCCTTCCTAAAGTGATAATTTATCTTGTAGTGCCAGAGACGTTATGGATTAGAGATGGAAATACCAGTCATTCCATGCAGGGCGGACACAGTTCTGCACCAGAGACGGAAAAACTTTGGTTTCTAAACCACAATACTTAAATACTTAACCTTCTTCTCTCCCCGCCTGAACTCAATTTCAGTTCACTCCTCTAAGAAAAGAATAAGAAAACCATGACAATAACATCTGGCTTTCCTTTGGCATCTTCAGCCCAGCTCTCTCTCAAAAGTTTGTAAGCATTAATGAAGCAAAAACCTATTTATTCCAGTCTTGCAGAAGGCAAAGCTCAGTATCTTCAGGTGTAAGCACCACAATGCAAGCACGCAAATCCACTCCAGTGTGGGGACAGTTTTAAGGAATACGAAGTTCCTCTGAGTTCCTTGTGCACCTCTTGCGGGGCGGGCAGCTTCCCCAGATGGCAGCTCAGGGTTTCAGAGCTGAACAGTGACTCGCTCACTGTGCGGGAGCCTCGTGTCAGATGAAAGGCTGCTTGCCGGTTCCTAGAAGTCTGCCTGCTCTGGAGTTTCAGAACAAGGCACCAACATTCACTGCTCTCCAACCTTCTAGCTGCTCTTCTCTCCTTCCCTCGGGTTTCTTCCACTCACCGGCCATGAATGCTTCGGGTACGAAGCTCCGGAGTCACACAGCAAGTTGGCAGCAGAGGCTGCAGATGGGGCTGATGCATCTCCTCATGGTGGGAACGTGTAATGGCTTCTTGAATTCTAATTCTTCCGTTTCAATTATGGGTTTCACTCACACACTGAGTGTAGAGAAACAAATGCACAAAAGCTCCAAGTTTAACGATGTGCTTAAAAATGCCCCTAAGTGTGGGTTTTTCCTTTCTTCTTCCCCAGCAGGACCCGGTACGGCCTGTCCTGGTGACCGGTCACTCCAATCATCAGAAAACTACTGACTTTGAGTCCTTCCTTAAGCTTCTCCTATCTGTCAGGAAACATAGCTGATGTATCTGAACACCTCCAGCCTCCTCCGAATCCCCGCTTCTCTGCTGATTGCAGGATGGAATCCACCTTTTCAATCTTTTCCGACATCTATATATTTTAAAAGAGGCATTTTTTAAAAATAAACGATGCATGACCATACTAAGACAAGCTAACCTAGATCCTGCCGGTAAAACACAGTCATCTTTCCCAGAGGCAACGGAACCACATCCCAGATCAACCAGTTTGTCCCTGTCTCTCCCCTTCCAATCGAGTGGAAGCAGGTAGGAAGGCAGAAGCATTCTTCCCCAACTGCTTGAGCAGGAAAAAAGAAATTGGTCTCAACCCGTGCAGAGTCCTCTGCCTTCCCCCGGAGGGGATCCCTGCAGGCCAGGGCCGAGGATGGCAGGTGAAGCAATGCCCAGGAACCGGTGGCCCCAAGACAGAGCTGCCCTTAGCTCCAAAAGGCAGCGATTTCCCTAAGCCAAACGGAAATCTTGAAGTGAAGCGGTCCTGGGAAAGCCTGGAACTGAAGCAAGCTGAAGACTGGATTCCCTCCCATGCTGTGGGGTCTACCAAGATGCATGCATGTCCAAGAGGAGCAGGTGTGCACCACGCTGCCTTGCTGGAGCACCCCTCCTCGCCCTGCCCATACTCAGAGGATCTAGCAGGACACCAGGATGACTGTGGTTTATTGTCATGGCTGTTACAATACCACAGTTGCAAGTTAACTGTGTTTTTTAATCCTAAAGAGTTATATAAATATATGTATATTTATTCCTCTGTAACTGAGTGTAAATGACCTTTAAGAGGATGAAAACTCCTGTCTTCTATATAGAAATCAAATTGTATATTTTCTTATGTACATCTTCTGTATAAAGCTCTTGCTGCAAAGATGAATTCAACAAGTCTCCCGGTGTCTGTCTGAGGGCTGGGGATCAGAAGTAACATGAGATTGGTGGTACAAATATAGACTTAATCCTCTTTATCCTATAGGCAGGATGACTGTGAGGGAGAGGGGCTTATTTCTTTTTCTACAAAGCAGGAACGTGTGACATCCAGTGAGTCCCAGGCAGCAGTAGTCATGTCTGAGAATATTTTGTGAAGTCAAACTCAGGCCTACTACAAAAATAGGTGTCTGTCACCTGTCGGAGCCCAGGGAACGGTGCCAAGGCTGTCTGTGGTGCTCTGAGCTCAGCATGAAGGGCTTCACATCCAGGAAAAAGCCCTGGCCGCCTAAGATGGCTCAGGACAGATGCCCTGAACTCTCCTGGTCTCCTCCAGAGCATGCAGTCATCCCTATAAAAGTGCCCTGGTGCTGATGAGGTCTGGATCTGCCAACAATAACAGCCTAACCTGACTCCTAGCGCCATGTGTTCATCCATCACATCCGTACACTTCCTCAGCATTTGCAAGCAATGTGGCACCAAGGCAGAATTTGTTTCCGTTGAAGTAAAACAAAAAGGCCCTTTTTTGGCTCATTCTGTCACAGGCACAAACGACGCAGATGCAGTATAGCACAGTACCCAAGAAAGAGTAGAATCTGTCTCAAACACAAAGTGGGGGCATCCGTGGCACGTTGCACATCTTCAGACCCACCAACGAAACACGTTACCCAGAGTCCCAGCACCCCACGGGCCAATGGCCCACCCCCCACACCATGGATGCGCATGGAAACGTGATGGCAGAGAAGCACATGTGCTCAAACACGAGCTGTAGTTCTGACAGAGCAATGCTTGGAGCCACATGCATGGACTGAACCATTCCCACGTTCAGACTCTCAAACACCTTGCATGCACGAGGCTTTCTATCCGCATGCAGTCCAAGACAGTGAAAGAAACCTCACAGCAAAATGAGCGCGTGCATCTCCCCACACCAAAACAAACCAGAAGCTCCTCTCCCAAAATCATTCATCCTTGCAGCATGTACAAAGAAACAGAAGGGTTAATAAAATCTGAAATATGCCAACAGAAACTCAGCTTATGATACTACATGAAGTATTTCTCTTACCAGGCTGCTTCCCTAGGCACCCCACTGGACAGCTTCCCCCTCCCTCCCAGCCCCTCTGCAAGGCCACTCCTCAGCTCGGCCTCACACCCATGGTCCCACCACTCCTGACCCCAGCAGCTCCAGCACAGCTGCTGCCCAGCGGTGCCCCAGCTCAGGTTTTGGCCACAACAAACAATCCTTGCAGCCCCTGTCACAGCAGCCACGACTCACCAAAACCTCCGGCATGTGCATCTTTGTTAAAACCATCTTCATGATCTCAGGGGGGACGGGGGAACCTGCAATTATTCCTGGAAGAAAGAGGAAAAGATGACTGTCTCAGAAACCACGTGTTGATTCATAGGAGCAGTCCCTCAGACGGTTCTGCACTCCCAGATTGAAATGCTGGCGAGACCTTTGGGATACACCGGTTCCTGTCAAAATACTTTGTGTGTACGGATACAGAAGTAAAGGCTGCAGCAAAACCAGTTTGCCTGAATGAATTAAGGGTTGGCAGAGTTCACTTGTTAGGAAAATAAACTCTATAGCACGTACCTAGTCCAAGCTACAGTTCCAGAAAAGGAAAGACTGAGAACAGAAAGAGACACAGATTTTTGCAGAACAAATACTGCCATAGTAGATGATAGATCATCACCACCATAAAAACAAGAACCCTTCCTCCTCCCTGAGTGGACCAGCCTCTCTGGGGGAGGACAGGTCACATTTTCACCTGTTCATATATGCCCCAGGATGACAGAGTGGGAAAGCAAAGTAACGCGTAGGCTTTGCTGCATGACAAGATGAGACAAGGATCATTTTTCACATAACAGAGCTGATAAATCTGCTTAGGTGTTTCTTTGTGCTCCAGCACCATCTCCTCCCTGCTGCCACAGCCTCAGAAGGGCAGGTGGTATCCCTGCTTCAGCTGTTGTGCTGAGGCCAGCTGAGATAAGAGAATCCTCCAGCACACGTTTCATGTTGTCGTATGAACGTCTTCAAAAACAAGCAGGAAAGTTTGGGTCAGAGAAGTGACAGAGAACAGAACAGCGCTGTTTGAGACCGCGCCGGCTCGAAGCACAAAGCCTCTGCTGCCACACAGCGGTGGCTCGTGGTCTAAGGAGTCGAGCGTGATCAGGCTTCCCAGCTTACCACGGTAGCAGATCATCGCAGAAAAGTCCCTCCCTAGATTGCTTTAGGATAAAAGAAGAGCCCTAAAAATACATAGTTCCTGAAGGAAATCCCAAGGAAAGGAAACGCAGCACCAAATTAACGGCTCACATAACATAGCATTTCCCTGCGGGAGTCGTTTGTTCACAAAGCTCAATGTAACCTCCCAGCAGGGAAACAGAGACCCAGTTTCACTCGCTTTTTCCATTTTCTGTCTGAGCTGTCTGTCACTTACCTCCCCGGAGAGTTGAAAGGTCGTAGGAGTCAAAGTCCAGCTGGGAGAGCATGTCTATGAACATGGTTGGCGTGCCAAGTAAGAAGGAGCATCTTCAAGGAGGGAGAAAAGGCAAAGCTGCAGAGTTGGAGCTGGGTGCAGTAACACCTCAATACCCTGCTCCCATCACGCTCAGGGAGCATCACGTGTGCCCCACATCGGTGCAAATATACAGATGTACATATAAAATACACATGTCTATGTATACACAACTATGCCTCCTTTGTTTTTAACAAGTTACACATGAAGAACCTGGAAATGCAACTACCAGGGACAGATGTTGAGGCCATGGATGGGTGCTAGGTGTAAAACACACCGGCAGCAACAAACCAAGACGGCCAAATCCCTACAGTGACCTGATGTTCCCTTACACTGGGGGAAAAACGTGTGGCAAACTCCCAAGTAGAGCTCAGTGCCCTCCTGAAGAGCCTGTGCCAGTACATAGAGCAGCAAAGCTGCCGCTCTGCAGCGGGAAGGAAACACGAGCAGCAGGTGACAGGGGAGACAAGGCAGGAAGCAGCGCAACACGCCAGCTCTCACTTCTCTCGAGACACCGCCTCCAGCGTCGCCTTCCCCTCGAAACTGGGAGCTGAGAAGATGCAGGAGGAGCCGTGCAGCGCCGTCACCATGCAGCCTCCAACCGACGCCAGGCAGTGGTAGAGGGGTGCAGGGATGCAGATGCGATAGTCCTGGGACGGGAGCGAAGGCAGCAGTGAGGAGCCCACCCCATCCCACTGCTGCAGCTCTAAGTCCCCAGCAGAATTCTCCCAATTCATTTAAAACCGGCTGGAATTTTGAAATTCACCTTCCTTCCCATTAGATAGAAAAGCTCTGCTGATGCTTCTCACCTTTTATAACAAGAAGTTTTGGAAATTTTTCCTATCAAAGTTTCATTCTGGATTTTTGCAATGTCTCTTCCTTGCTGGACTTTCTGGGCTGGTATTGCTTAGTGCTATCTGACAATATGCCAGAAGAGAAGAATGGTAGTGCTGCTACAGACATGAAACACTATGCAGGACTTGGTACATGCTATTAAATTTTACCTTTAAAAATCACCAAAGGCTCCAATTGGAAAATTCATTTTTTTTTTTTATCTTTTTTTGTGGGGGGGGGGGTAGGAAATCAAAGCCATAGTGCAAGAAATAACCACTTCAGACCTTTCTTGTAAAGTGTTTGCCTTTCATTATTTCTAAGAGAAACTAAAAAAATAGAAAACATTTACAAGATCTTATCCTGGAAAGAGTAACACGAGCATCTACATGAGGTGAAATGAAGTCACATAAAATAAATTAAAACCTCATTCAATAGAATTCAAAGCTCTGTAATTGTTCAAAACAAGCATTCACCAAGATGAGAAGCAATACACTTCGCCATTTCCCCCCCCCACACACACAAAAACACTTTTAAAAAAAATAAAACAAAGTCTTCTCATGAATCTAACATGACGCTTCAGTGAAACTCTGCTGAAAAACACCACATGGGAACGCGAGGGCAGCGCTCCCACCTGCAGAGCCTGCACTGCTGGGCAGAGCACAGAGCCCCGGGAGCCCCCGCGTCCTGCACCCGCCCTGCACCTCTGCAGGGACATGGGATCCCTCAGCATCCTTTGCACACACAACCACCCTGCCCTGCTGCGCACGCAGCAGCTCCCTGCGCATTTGGGCTCAGCGGCAGCAAGAGCCCAGCCCGACCCCGCTGCACCGCGGGACCCACCTGCTCCGTGATCCCCAGCCTCATCCCAATCAGATTGGCATTGTTCACAATGTTTCTGTGAGACAGCGTGGCTCCTTTGGGGCTCCCTGTCGTCCCCTGAAAGGCAAAGAGCATTCTGCAATAAGGTCACCTTTCCAGAGGGAGCGTGTTCTTTGAGGCAAGCTCCCAGGCACAGATCCTGGCATAATCTTGCACTCCATCTCTTCATTCCCCTCTGATTTGAGAGATGGGATTTTTTATTTTTTTTCCTTTATCACCACTCAGCCCTAAAACAGACCAAAAAAAAGTGGCTCAACTACAGCTGGAAAATTCACATGACACTTCTTGACAAAGGGCTGAGCAGCAGGAAGCAGAAAGGGGAAACCCTAGAAGACTTTCTCCATTCTGCAGCAGAAAGTGGAAAAAGGCAGAACCAGGGCTCGGTCAAAGAGAGCAGAAAGCAAAAGAAGCTCAGCATCTAATTGAGTCTTCTCTGTATCCCCACTGAGGAACCCGAGCACAAGGCACGGAGCAAGCAGAAGCACCTACTGAAGTGAACTGGATGTTGACAGGTTCGTTGCAGGACAGGGTCTGCTGCAAGGCTCGTAACTGCTTCATATGGCTGCTGTCCCCAGCCTGCATCACTTCGTTCATGTGAAAGGTACCAGGCAGCTTGGAGTCCAACATAATGACAGTGGATAGGTCAGGTAGCCTGGTAGAAGGAAACATACCATCCATGATTGAGCAAGGAGAACACTGCCTGGACAGCCCTATGGTGGTCGGGGCAAACCTCCTGCACAGGCTAACATGCTTTCTTCAGATAAGGCTCAGTTACCCTAACACAGGAATGAGAAGTATTTTAGAGCAGTTCACACAGGGTACGCATGTCAAAGCAATTTTACTCCTGTTTCCAAATCTGTGATCTATGTTATAAGGAGTGATTATGCGTAGGATATTCCACCTCTAAGGATTCTATGAAGAGCTCTTCTATAGCTGGCGATGATGGGTGAAGCTCAAACAGAGAAAGAATGGTAATGCCAAGATGTTATCAGTCACCTGCCTGGGGTCTCAGCAGTGCTCGAGTGGCCCTGCAATAGCAGAATGACGTGGACTTACCAGAAGCTGTAGGAACAGCTTTACAAGTGCCGAGGCAGTACCTGCAGAGGAGTGCTGGAGGAGAGGCTTCGTGGTTGTGGCGTCTCCTCATCCCAGCACAGGTCCACTAAGTGGCTGCAAAGTGCCCTCAACAGAACGCAAAGCCCTAAATAGGGAGATCTCTGCACAGAGCCTTCCTCCACTACAGCATGTGATGTGCAGCTGAGATGACACACGGCAGGACACAGCTGTTAAGTCATGAAATACACCAGATGCTCGTCACTCACCTTTTGCTCTTTATTCCCCCTGGACTGGAGTTTTCCAGCTCGGGACATGACTGCTTTAGAATATCGTAGTATTTCTGTGTTTTAAAACAAGCAGGAAACACCAGCGCCTTGCAGCCAACCTGTGAAGGGAGACAGGAGCAGAGCAGAAGTCATGCTGGGGCGATGCTCAGGCCACGATGAAGAGCAGAACCTATGGACACTGCAACGCACGCAGCCCCGCCGCCCCACACAGCACGGGTTAACCAGGGGCTCTCTGTGGGACGTTCTCCATGGCTGCTCTATGTAAGCACACGATCCTGAATCTCTAGACTAAACCTGGAGCTTTTTATAAACCTCCCTAGTAAGAGCCATCGTACACAAGGTTAAAGAGTCACTGAAGAGCATGTGAGAGCTCTTTGCAAAGTGAAAATGAAGCAGCCGCGCTCTCTTGGCTGGGCAGTCAGATCCTGCAGGGCAAGGAAGCGGAGCTGCAGCTGAGGGCCCCCACTGTCAGAGGAGCACGGCTCTTCATGGCATCACGAGGGCAAAGGACTGGTTTTTCAGGTCAGGAGTCCCAGCATTAACAAACAGCCCAGTCCCAAAACAAGACAAGAATTTGATTTGAGTGGATCTGAAAAAAAAAGGATATTTGAGGAGCCTTGGGAAAACAAGGAAACCTGAAACCTGCTTCTCAATTTAAGCCAAGGTTTTGGGTTTTTTGTTTGTTCTTTAGATGCATAGATTTGCAAGTTTTTTCCACCTCCCTTTAAAGCATAAGCTATTCTGAAAATCAAAGCATTTTTCATCCAACCTTTACATCTACATAATCCTGAAACAAAGCACTTTAATTACTCCAAGAATTTCTATTTATTTTTCAGCAGATGCAATCTGTGGAATTTGACCTACATTTGCAAATTGCTTTCATCTTCCAGAAACACGTTTTTGTCAAATCAACTATTTACATAAATTATTTACTTGGCTGTTCTCATCATTTTCCTAGGATCCATGAAATCAAGAGGCCAAACCTACAGCAATAAATCATTTTTAAGTACCCTCCGGAGTACATCAGAAGGGAAGACAAACATGTGCTGAATTTATGGAACAGCCTGCCTGGAACCCAGAGGACCATGTCTTTTCTGGGATGTTCTGGGGCTTTCCAGCTTTTCCCTATTCATCGCTTGAAGCTTCTATTCCCATTTCACTAGCTTTGCAGAACAGGCTACGGGAGGCGGATGCTGCAGGAGCTTCAGTCCAACATCTCCCACTCAGCATCAACCAAACAGCAGCAGAGCCTTCCCCACATGCTCAGCCATACAGAAGCTTTCCAGTTTGCTTTCACCAAGCCCTGGAAATACAACAGCAGCAACTGGAGGAAGAATGGCTGCTCAGTATTTATTACTCTGTGCACTGGAGGGAACCTGATGTAGCAAGAAAGAGACTGCACAAGCTGATGCAATTCAATGAGCAAAGCCCAGAAATCCTCAGGGTTTTTGTTGTGCAAAGAAGCCCACAATCCAATAATTGGTGGGAAGAAGAAAACCAAAGAACCCAGTGCCAGAGGTACACGTGAAAGCTGGGAACACTGGCAAAGCGGTGAGGCAGAGCAGTTCCCGGTGGAGCCAAAGCACATTCTGCTCTTCCCCTCCAGCGCTCTGGGCTTACACCAGAGAAAAATCAGAGCAGAATCGAGCACAAGAAGACAGAAAGGAAAACAAAATCCAGGTCCTTGGAACAAAAAGAAAAAGGGTGCCCTCTCAGGAGAGAGATGCAGAATGAAAGTCATGAGCAGAGCCAGGAGATGAAATATTCCCAATACCAACAAGCGCGGCACCACCATGAACGCTGCATGTCACCTGTACCAGCTGTAGGCAGGTGCTGGCACGTTCACTTTGACTGAGTTCACATTTCCACCTGGTGAGAGCACCAAGATGACATCCACACGGGAAGGGAAGCGCTTCACCACAGTGCATTTGATTTTAATACCTGGAGACGACAGCAACGCTGACAATACTACCATGAAAGAATTAAATGAAGGATGAAATGGGAACCTGAACTACAGCCCAGCAACCGAATTCCAGAGCTGCTGATGCAAGAGAAAAAAAAATCTCCTTTAGCCACAAGAAATCCCCCACTTCTTTCCAGACAATGCAAGAGCTGGTATGGTTCTGGGAAGCCCCAGATGAAGTTCCAGCTCTTCTAATACTGGCTTTTGATTTAAAGCTGAAGAAACCAGAGAAAAGCAAGTTAGCTTCTCAACCCTAGGATCAATTTTCAGTGATCAAAAGCTTAATAGCCTGAATTCCTCCTTCCTGGAGCTAAGGAGCTGGAACCATTTAAACCGATTGGTGCTCTGCACATTGCCATTGCAACTCAAAGCCCGTCCAGTAAATGAGAGCAGCTGGGGGAGCAGAAACACATCGAACAGCAGCGATACCTAGGACTCAAACCAGGCTAGGAAGGCCTAGGACACAATTGGGAAGGATAACTTGAGCTGCTAAGTAGGCTTGTTCTTACAGAGTCGTCTTCCTTCCTATTCTTAAGGGTAAAATCTCAGGAAGTGAGCTCGGGGGGCAGACAGATGATGCCGCCCAGCTCTCCAGGAGGTGGGGAAGACAGCTGTGTGGTGCTCTCAGTCCAGAGCAGCCTAAAGATAGAGCAGTCTAAGATAGGTGTTGTCTATCTCAAGGGATTGCAGTCATGCTTTGTTACTACACAGTCTTTGCTGTCCTGGTTATCAGTTTCTTGGCACTGTCTCTCTATCATATTTAGTCTTCCATTATTTCCCTCATTCCTTAGCAAGTGATCACTAGCAAATACACTTGTTGGTGTAATACTGTCAGCACATGACTTTTGAAAGAGATAGAGGGATGAGAACAGTCTTGAAGTCTCTGGCAAATGGACAAGGTGGCAGCCGAAGAGAATAGCAACAGATGTGACCGCTTACCTGCAGCGCTATCCGCATGGTCACCGTGCGGTGGTCTTGCCCTTACATGGTCACCACCAGCCCCGTTCTCTGGCCAGCTCTCCCTGCCTCTTCCTGGTATGCCTACATGTTTAACCAGTTCACCTCTCCGTACCATCTCCCTGCTATCTGCTCTAACAAATTGCTGCTTTTATGATTGCTCATAACAAATCAAGTAGAATTAACAGCAAGTGCCATACAAACCTTCCTGATCACAAACTCCAGCTCATGGGCCTGGTAGGCTGGATTCACAGACACCTGAAGAAGGAGAAACAAGAAGGTTAATCAGAGTTACCTTACCTCAAAAACTCTCTTCCCTAACACATACTCCAACAGGAAAGTTCTCCCAGAGACAAGTCACAGCCAAAGCCTCTCCTGTCTGAGACACAGACCTAAGAGCTCACCACCACAAGGAACCCACGTTCACTAGAAAAGCTATCTGAAGCCTGTGTTCACACAAAAGACAAGGGAAAAGATTTATGTGAGTTAGTCACAACAGTTTTTATTCCTAAAATGGTCCTCCTTTCTCCCTGGCAGGCTTTAAATCCAAAGCAGAGATACTCAATGGAACCTCAGAATTCTTAATGGTCAGCCAGCAAAATATCAGCACTTCCTTGTACAGCTCTCAACAGGGGCTGCATTGAGCACTGAAGCTGAGCTGACCATCAGGTTTACCCTGAGCCACGCTCCTGCATCCTATTGGTGTTTCTTAGCAGACACTGGGATGAACGGTGCTGAAGAAAATATACTAGTAGATGTGTTAGTTACACAGAGCATTGTATAAATAGGACATACTTTGGTTAATGTACCAGACCACACAATCAAATGAAAATTGCCTTTCAGGGGTATGCAGCTGGGGCTAGGTTTTTTAAATGAGCATTTGTACCTTGAAGCATTATAGGTATGTTTAGGAGGGATCTAAGTAACTGGCAGCTATTTAGGAACAGCATGTAACATAAAAATGATCCTAGAGGCAAGTGCGTTTGTATCTATCACTGTTTGCTGCAGGCTGTTTCACAGCAGGACATTTCTTTCTACTCCCTCCTCAAAGCCCTGCGGTCTGCTTCCCTACCCAGCAGAACACACAGAGTGCTGCACAGATCTTGCTTAAACACTGACTTCATTAAGAGCTAACTACACTGGGTAAAAGCATGGAAAGAGTCAGACAACAAACCTCACTCTCCACCACATCCTACCGTGGTGTCTTCATCTCCTTTCCCAATGCACTGATAAAAACCCCAGCACTTACCAGGATGATTCCTGCCTGGGCAGTTGCAAACTGCATGAGAACCCACTCGTATTTATTGGGACCCCACATTCCCAGCCTGTCTCCCTTCTTCAGGCCAAGAGCCAGAAGTCCAGCTGCTGCTTGGTCTACCTGTAAAATACAAGACAAGAATCTGAAAATCATAAACATTAAGCAGCAGTGGATATCTTTCCACAAAGAGGAAGCCCAGGTGGGCTGTTTGTGTGATGGTCCTGCTTCAGAGTAGCTTTCCTCATCCTCTTCTTCCTCCTTTCCCCTTCTAGGATAAGCTTATTTCCTTATTAAGCAAGATGACTTCCATTTCCATTGTTTCTTCTTGGACATAGGGGTGGCAGATACTGGCACAGACAGCTCAGTGGTTTGGTGGTGGTGCCTGCTGTGGGGGCTGGATCAGCTGCAGAGCCTGGTGGGAGCTGACTCAGATCCAAAGGCACACGCCTCTTGAAGGTGCTAATAGGTGCAGGCCAGACCCCAGCACAGTGCAGTGAGCAGCAGATCTCTGGCTTGGCCAGGATTGGGGCATATCTTTTTTTAAACATTCTGTTAGGTTTTTTTTAAGCATTCTGCACTTGTTCAGGGTTGAAGTCAAAACCACTGGAGGTGACAAAGTTGAAAGTCAGACCAACATGACCAACATAAGAGCTAAAGCCTGCTCCAGGTGGTGAAAATATCATGACTCAGCCCATAGAAATTATTGCCGCCACCTGGTGTATTAAGTATGAAAGTTCATTTTGGGATATAAAGTAATCATCTCACGTACACTGTCTTCTCCCTTTGATCTTGTGGTTTGTAAGGACAAAGGCAGCACACACCCATTGGGTGCTTGCTCTGGCATTGCTGTTACTGCGGGCTCAGAGCCAGAACAGAGATCCACACAGGACAATACTCACTCCTGAGCTAACCAATGAAACCAGTTTGGAGTTCTCCATTACACCTGTTGTCCTAACGTATCTGTGTGGCCTCTCTAACATGAATGAGGCTCACCTCCTCTTTGAACTGAGCAAACGTTTTCCGAACTCCATCTCTGTAGAAAACGAAGGCATCACGGTGGGGAAACCGCTCCGCTGTCTCATCCAGGCATTGGCCCACAGTTTTATTCATAAGTGGAGTGTCTGAGGTCCCTTGGACATAGCTGTCAGTCACTCTATGGGATGCAGAAAGTGTCCTTGCGTGTAGGGCACTGTCAAGGAAAAGAAGCTGTGAGACAGATGCTAGCAGGGTTTTCTCTGCTCTCACAAACGCACCAAGCACTCCAGGAGCCACCCCACATTATACCAACTCATATTGAGGTGGTCACCTCTTAGCTTACCCGATTGACTTTCTAATACTGCAATGTAATGGCATCCCTCTGAAGTCAGCAGAGAGCTCTTGCTGTGCATCATCTCAAACAGCACTTCAGCAGTTAGCTATCACAGGACCCCAACACAGCAGCACCCCAGCCCACTGGCCTTCCCGCAGCCATAGCACCACCTCCCTGCACCCCCAGAACAAAGGGGCCACTGCAGCTGGAACTGCCATTGCCAACACCTCCCATGCTCCCCCCGAGCAGAGCACCTCGTACAAACTGCACCTGCAGGAACACAACTTCAGTGGAGTAAGAACAGTGGTCCTGTGAGATGCCACACAAACACGGGGAAGACAGTTCAATGCCAGGGCTGATAAATGAACGTCAGAGCTGGTACTACCTTTCCTAGATTTCAAGAGAACAGACACCACCCTGAAAGTTGTTGGGCAAGATCCTAGGACACAAACATGCCTGCTCGTTAATCTCTACACGTCAGGGCCACTGGGAGATATTTCCCTCTTCCAGAAAGAGTGATGAGAAACAGAATCAGTGAGCTCCAGTAAGACCTAAGTACTCTAAAGAGAACCATAGGCAGACATCTCTGTGGCCAAAGATCAGAAAGACCTCCAAAGGCACCTGGAAAGCAGCTGCCCCACCTGGACGTGCCCACTCCAGCCGGCAGCACAGGCACACACCGCAGGGCTGAGCCCCATCCCTGCTGAACCTAGAACACTGCTCACCCACAGGGCAGGAGCCCGCAGCAGCTCCAGGGAACGCACACTGCCTGATGCTCGTTGTGCTGCTCTCATTCATCTGGTGTGAAAACTACTCCAAACATCTCTAAATATCTGGATGGATTATGGATTTGGCAGTTTACTGGTTTTGATCTTTCATTAACATTACAAAGTGCAAATAACCGGGAAGGAAAACAATGAAAATGTTTAGCAGGGATATTCATCACAGTGGCTTCCCTCTGCTGGAAAGAGGCGATGACTGAGAAAGTTAAAACAAAACTTAGCATTGTGTCATTTTAACCTGTTCTAAGAAGACCTGCGGAGAACAAGAGAGCCTTATCTTACAGAAGAAAAACGGGTTAGAAGAGTTCAAAGGAGCTGAGCTTTAACTGAGAGCTACTAGCAGAGCAACAATCTGTGCATACAGCACTAAGTGAGCTGCGTGTGCTTTACTGCCTCCGTGAGCTAAACCACAAAGAGTTTATAGTACCGGAGACAGCAGCAATAACATGAGGAGCTACCAGAGAGATGAGGGGACAGAAGTGCAGGGCCAACAAAGCATGCTGGCAGGGGAGAGGAGGATACACCCACAACAAACAGAGACATCAGGGATGGAGGACAACCCGGGAGGCATTTCAGCAGAGAGAAGGGCCTTGGCAGAAATGGCGTGACAGAGAACGCGAGCACAGAAATGATATTGGAGGCCATGCTGGAGAGGAAACAGTTAGGGGAAGTAGCAAGAAGTCGTGGGCAGAGCAGTAGCAAAAAGCATTTTAAAAATCACTAAGGCTTTCCCTGACGGTCAGCTGCTTTGCTCAGCAGAAAAGCAGCAGCTTCCTCTGAAACCACGGCTCTCCAAGTGCTGCTGTTCTTCTCCCTGGTTTCTCTCCGCACTTCCTCCTGCTCTGAGCCTTTCTCTGCCCATCTGCTGCCTGCCAGGCAGGCTGCAGCCCCACCAGTGCTCTCTCGCCTCCTGGTTCCTCTCTCCTCACCTCACTTTCCACTTTCCTCCATGCTCTCAGCTTTCCTCCACTCCTGACTTAGGAGGTTCCCAGGAAGGACAGGGTTAAGCTGCAGTTTCAGGGTGTGTAGCTCTGAAGCACTGCCCTTTGTAAGCAGAGAGAGTGAAGCAGGAAAAAAAAAAAAAGATCACTCTGAAATCAAATTTCACCCATTCATTATGGGATCAATATTCTGCAAAGCCTTCGTGCTAATTGCCACAGAGAACTAGATTCCCTGCCCACAAGAGACAAGATCAGCACGGGGTTACTTCCTCTGAGCGGTGGGGTTCTGCCTCCTGGCCTGCACAAATCGAGCTGTTCCCTTTGGGAGCAGCTTTGCTCTGAGCAGCACAACCTGACCCTCTTCCCACACTCCTTGTCAGCAATGGCAGCTCTGCTTGGGCAGTCACCTCCCGCAGCCTTGTACAGCTTCACACTGTGGCTGTAAGGGCTGCCCCAGAATGAGGAGGGAGGATATTAATCAAACCAGCAGTAAAGGGAATTAGCTTTTGTTCCAAAGCTCCCGGGCTAGGCACGTATAAAGACCAGGAGATGAAAGAAAGCTCCACAGAAGAAAAGCCTTTGATAAGAGTTGAAAAAGCTCTCCCCAGTGCACAGGAGAGTGTTTTTAGGGAGGCAATTAAAAACACTGCCGCCCCAGCTGTTCACTACAGGAAACGGTGACCAGGTGAGCCACTGTCACACTGCTGTAGGGTAGCTTTACACAAGCCCCTCCAGTACCTCACGCTGCCAGAGCAGGAAACCAAACTGCCTGCAGAATATTAGCAGAGACCACCACACTCACATCTCTCTGTAGCCAAGTCACCTCCAGTTCCAGTGGAAGCAGAGCTTGTCTCTATGGTGACGCTCTGTATTTTCCTGCCGGCAAGCTGCATGGAGAAACAAGTGTGCTCCCTCCACGCTGAGCTCCCTCAGGCAGCCAGGGGGGAGCAGAGGCTGGGAGTCAGGGAGCAAAGATGAGCTGCTTGTGCAAGAGCACTGTCAGTGAGTCCATGGCCTGAGGTCACCCAGAGCCCAGCAGGCTGAGTGCTGGGCTGGGAGCAGGCAGGAGGCTTCCACCCACTGCACTCTTCTTGGGACTCAATCTAAGGGAACTGTTACCAATTGGTTAAAAAACACATTGGTCTCACATGTTTCCCCAGCACAGGGCTGACAAAACAAGAAGTAGAAAGAAAAGTGGAGAGAACATTCCATTGAAATCCAGATCCTCCAGCTGATACAGCCTCATCTTTGAAATTTGGGTCTGAAAGAACTCACACTCGTAACCCAGAATCACTAACTCATCTCAAAACACTTCTCTTCAGAAACATCGAGGGAGAAAAATTCATAGCTGTCATCTAGTTTGAGTTCCCTGAAATCAAATCTAATGTCTGAAAATGCTTCAGCACTGCTGTATCACTTATTACTTGGCCATGGCAAAAAGCAAAAGCCATGAGAGTGTAATGCCGTAATGCTATATTGCAAAGGAAAGCACAGCAATAATAGCAGCATGGCACAATCCTAGGCTACTGCAAATGACAACAAGCCCAAATGCAGCAGCCATGGACACAGAAACAAAGGAAGAAAAACTGCTTACCTTTGGAAGGCCTCAGGTACACAGGGATCTCCAGTGAGATCCCCTCACCTCCACTGCCAACCCTTAAATGAGGGCTGGGAAAGGTGGATCCTGGCTCCACATTGCACGCACCTGGGCTCCCCTGGGCTGGCCCTGCCTTCCCCCCAGGTGCTCAGTCACTGCTCCAGGCCCTGACTTCGCATTTCTGCTACAGGGCCAAAGTAAAACAGCATTCTGGAAGCACTGGGAGTTTAGAACAGAAGGAACAAGGCAGATGCATCACATGGGAATGATCAGCAGCACTGATGGGGGTCAGCCTCCTCCTGCCCACAGCCAACAGCCAGTGCATGTGTCTAACGGGAAAGAGTGTTTCAAGAGGAAGAATGTTTAAACAGAATGGATCCAAAGGATTTCTATATTTTTTTTAATCTCTGTTGTAGAAGACAAATAATTCAGCCTCCACCTCCTCCTGGGACGCAGCTGGCACAGCTGCAGATAAAATAAGTTGCAGGGGCTGCTGGTTTGATCTGATGGCAGCTCTCCTTCTCCTATGCATCCCCCGCAGTGAGCACGCAGGAAGGCAGCACTGAGGGGCACTGAGTGACCACAGCCACGTCCTCCTGCAGCTCAGAACTGACCCCAGCCACAGAGCTCAGGTGTGGGGAAGCTCAGGGCCCCCAGCTTCTCCTTCAGGGAAATCTATCATGATTGCCTCCCCAAAACAACAAGTTCTGCATCTTTATATAAAGCAATTGCAATGAAAGAATGGTGAGCTAGCGCTGCTCTGCACTTTAACACAGCCCTGTTGGAGTTAATCACTTTTTGATTACTTCTTGTTTGTTTACTTTAGTTAGAGGAATGCTGATCTCCAGAGCTTTCGCAGAGCCCTCACATTTCAATTCCAGCAGACTGGCTGCGTTGTCCCCTGGATACCTTTCCCTTCTGCACTCGTTCTGCCAAAAGAATAAGTACTGCTCAATGCTAAGAGCAGAATTTAAGAAATCTTCTTGTTATTAGAAAGAGTTTATTCTTCTAAATACGCACTGCAACCACTGTTCCTGCCTCCCAGCTTCACACGGAATGCTGGCTGGAGTCCAAACAAGACACATTCTGTCTCGCTTCCCTTCTGATCCTGTTTCTTAAAAACAGATGTTGAGATGGTGTCTCCCCATCACAGCCCAGCTGAAAAGAAATATCTGCACCCCGCGTGGGAACAGCACTGCATGAGCTGCTCCCTGCAGAGTTACTTCCAGGAAGTCATGCCTCCGAGTTAGGATTAGTGTCTGAATTTCAGCTGATCCTTCAAAGCATCTCTCAAAGCCAATTCTCTCCTGTCGCAATTCTTTCCCAGGAGCCTGCTCCAAAAGGCAGCGTTGAACAAAAGCAAGAACCGGCCAGATTCCAGAATTCCTCAGGGCTAAGGAATCGCTAGCACCGCAGTGCCCTGCACCACTCTGCAGAGCCAGCAGCCTCTGCACGGCCGTAATAACAACACTGGGATAGGGGCACCGACAGCCACAGCTCCCAAGTCAGAGTGCTGGGGGGCAGGAAAAGCTCTTCTGTATGTCGCATGTTAGTGCAGTCGGGATGGAGCTGCTGCACAAAGGAAGTTGAGCCCTGGGTACACACATTCCTCTGCATTCTGTGTGGGGCCGTCCCTGCCCCAGGTCTGCCCCTAGGCCTGCAGGAGGCTGCTGCTTCAGGGGGATACTGGGGAGCCAAACAACAGCGACGCTCTTGAGTTAAACCTCCAGCACCCCTGAGCTGAACCTGGCCCCTCTGCACCGCAGCCACCGCCTGGCTGAACACCCCCATCCCTCTGCCCCCTTCAGCCCTACAAAGCTGCCCTACTGCTCCCAACAACACCCTGCCCCGCAGGCCCTCCTCCCCTCTAGCCCCCCTCACCTTGCACCCATGGCCCCTGTAACCCCTTGTAACCCCCTGCAACCCCCTGTAACCACTTGTGACCCCCTATAACCCCCTGTAACCTTCTGCCGCCGGCGCCCCCCGCCTCCCAGCCCCGTCCGTACCGCGCGCGCAGGAGGAGCAGCCCGCGGCGGGGCAGAGCTGCGAGCAGCGCCGCGGTGGCCATGTGTGCGGTGACGGCAGAACCGGGGGGGCCGGGCCGCCTTCCCGCTCCGCTCCGTACTCGGTTCCGGCGGGGGCGGCGCGTGGCACGGCCCGGCCCGGCCTCGCCTGGCTCCGGGGAGGGCAGGGCTTGGCCGGCTTCGCCCCGGAACGCCCCGGCCCTGGAGGAAGGAGAGGGAGCGGGAGCTGGGAGCCCTGCTCGCCGCCTCCACCCCGCACTGCCGGGGGGAGCGGGTCGCAAAGCATCTTCTCTGTGCGGGGTTCCCCCTCGAGGGGAGAGCAGCGGCGGGCGGGGAACGGGGATGCTGCGTGCCCCGGGGCACGGCCGTGAGTTCCCTGGACCCCCCCCCCCTTTCCTTCCCGGCCACCGGCACGCTGCTCACAGCCCCCGCCTCATCGCCCTGCTCGCTTTCCTTCCCAGCTCCCTGCCCCGCAGCTCTGTCTCCCTGCTCTCCTCCCAGGCTGTCCCATCGGCCACTTTTTGCCTAACCCCGAGCACTACGCCGCAGCCCCCTCAAGCAAACCCTGTGCCCGGGCTGACACGGACTTTGGTACAAGGGCTGAAATTGACTCTGTCAAAGCAACCAACGCTGCTTGCCTCTGGTTTTCTGCATCTGTCAGAGCCCAGAGTCACTAATTAATTTCTAGCCTTATCTGCTTAATGAATGATCGCAGTTACCACTTCGCTAACAGCTTTTGGCACTCCCCGGCTGCCTGTACCCCATCACAAGCAAACAGAGCAGCGTGGAGCTGCAGAGCTGGGCATGCCAAAGGGAGGGCAGAGGCAGCGGCCAGGGGAGCCCCGCGGTGCCTGGAGCAGCCCCACACCACGCAGCAGCACTGACACTGATGCAGAAGGAGTGACACGTGAGGCGTTCCTTGTGGCAAATGACTGACAGACTCTCTGGGCGCTGCTGGGAGCTGGGGTATAAATTTGGTGCCAGAAGGTAACCCGTGTCTCAAACACCACACAGACATTAACCAAGAGGTGCCAGCAGCAGTGGGCTGAGAGGTGGCCTGATTCTCGCTCAGCCACTGACCTGCAGGACAATCACTGGCAGTCATTTTGCAACCCCACTTCTGTTTTTCCCCTCTGCCCAGGTGGACACCAGAGTTCAGCAACGGGAGATGCTTCAAGGCACGCTCACCATGTCGAGCACAACAGAGCCTACGAACAAGGGCATCAGTACTGGCTTCAGTGAATCTCAGATATCAGCCAGAAAATAATACAACCACTGCTCGTAACACAACCACATAGTGAAATGCTGCCTGCAACCAGATCTCTAGTTTGGGATGGTTGGCTTTAGAAGCAGATTTTGGATTTCCTTCGATGTACATCTTGCTCGTTTGGTGGCAGCAGTGGCGCTGATTTATTTGGTTGGAGGAAGGGAAGTGGTGAGCACGGAGGTGAGTTTGTGCATTTCCGTAGATGATGTAAGGCCGCATGATGTTCATGGCCAGGAGTCGCTGCTGCAGCAAAGCACAGTGCAATTATCTGTATCTGTACTGTGGGAGCATCAATGTGTGCTCACTGTTGCATAACCACAGTGAAAAAAAAAAAAAAAAAAGTCTGTGATACAAATAAAAATGAGGAGCAAGACTTCCTCTCCTCTCTCTGGGCCTGACCTGCTCTTCCTTGCCCTCTGAACCCTGCTGCAAAAAGCCAAAGTGCCGGAGCTTTGTGTAACCAGACCTCGCTTTTCTCAACCAAGGGCTCTGGGATTCCAGCTTACCATGGGGAGGCACGATAATCTGCTTCACCAAATTTCTATGACGTCCTGCATGAAAGCGCATCAGCATTAGGTACTTCCCATGGTATTTTCTAAGATGCAAATCCTTGTTTTCTGTTTGCGATGCCTTTGCTCAGAACCTCCTATGATCTCAGCTGCATCTGTGCTAGGATAAGCAGACCCCTCCGTGCTGGAAGAGGCCCAGTGACAACTCCCAGAACAACCAAGGCGCTCCCAGGGCAGATGTGCTGGAGCAGTTACAAACGCCTTTGCAAGAGCTCATACATCAGAATGTGTGTAGGGGCCAGAAAACTCAAGGCTTGTTCTTACTGCAATCCTGTTTCTGGGCAATACTAATTAAGCTCTGTAACCAGGAAAATCTCTTCTGCTGGCTTTTCCAGCCGTGGCTCAATCAGGACAAGAGAGCACTTTGCTGCCTGAACTTTTGAATCAGAAGGGAAGTTGCACAAGTCCTCTTTGCACAGAGGAAAACCTCGGTCCAACCGCCGCACCCAAAAAGCAAGCTCAGCGCTCGGGATATAGCGACCGCTGGAGGACGACGCTGCGCGATGCGGCGCGGTGTACCGAGGCGCGGTGTACCGAAGCGCGGTGTACCGAAGCGCGGTGTACCGAAGCGCGGTGTACCGAAGCGCGGTGTACCGAAGCGCGGTGTACCGAGGCGCGGATCGCTGCGCGCTGCTGCTCGCGGGGCCGGGAGCGGCGGCTGAGCGCGGCCCCGGGGAGCGCCGCTCCGGGCCGGCAGGGGGCGCTGCGCGGCACCGCGGTGCGGACGTGGACGCGGAAGTGGCTGGCGGGGCGGCGGGGCGGCCCAGGGCCCGCGGCGCGGCCATGGCGCGGGGCGGCGGCAAGGCGGGCAGCCTGAAGGACAAGCTGGACGGCAACGAGCTGGACCTGAGCCTGTGCGATCTGAGCGAGGTGCCGGTCAGGGAGCTGGTGAGCGCCCGGGCGTGCGGAGCCGGCCGGGAGCGGCGCGGGCAGCGGGCAGCGGGCCGATGCCGGAGCCCCGCTTTGGGGCAGCAGCGCTGCGCGGCGTCGCGAGGCGGCGCGCGGGTACGGAGCTGCAGAGCGGATCGTCGCGGTCTGTTTGCCAGAGCCAGCGCTGCCCGTCCGCGCAAATTACTCCGGCTTTTCCCTTTTAAGCAAGAATTCTGGATGTGGGCCCCGCCGAGATGTAATGTAGCTTCGGCGAAAGGCCGATACAGAAGTAGCGCCTTCCAGAAGGTTTCTGTACGTATACTGTATCCGCATGTTGATTCATTGCTTCTTTCTCTTTCAGGCTGCGCTCCCAAAAGCAACAGTATTGGATTTGTCCTGTAACAACCTGCTTTCCTTGCCGGTAAGATGTCCGACAGCCTTTGTGAGGATGAGGCAGAGCTGGTAGGAAATACTGGGAAGAGATCGTTAGTGCTCCAGCAGCCGTTCGTGCTCCAGGAGGCGGGGAAGCGGCTCGGGCTCCTGCTCCTGCTCCTCTCCCTCTCCCCTCCTCTCCTCCCACGGCGGCTGCAGGGCGCTGCTGCCAATGCAGGGTGGGTAGGTGCAGGCGGCTTTACTGAGGCAGACGTCACCTCCTGAGACAAGGGCTGCACTGAGCAAAGATTGCGGAACCTCCCTGCCCAAGGATCCCGCTGGGAATACAGAGCGGGTTCGGCAGCAGCAGAAATTCAGTTTTGTTTCGGTTGTATCGCTGCTCGTCGCCTCTAGCCCGTCTGCCCCACTGAGCCGCCTGACTTCTCTGGGGCAAAGGAAGCGGGGGATTCTGCTGCACCCCAGTTCTGTGGGAAGCTGAGGATTTGTGGTTTACGTAAGGTGCAGGCTCTCTCAGCATAGCCCCTGCTCGGGTCCCTTCAGCGCGATGCCGACACGCTTTTCCTGCTTTTTGTTTGTGTTTTAGTCAGATTTCTGCAGTTTGACGCATCTGGTGAAACTGGATTTGAGTAAAAATCGGCTCCAGCAGCTGCCTGTGGACTTCGGCCGCCTGGTCAATCTGCAGCACCTGGACCTTCTGAACAACCGTTTAGTCACCCTGCCCGTCAGCTTCGCACAGCTCAAGGTAAAGCCGGCGGCCGGGCGGTTACGTAAAGCTCTGGGATGCAGCCCAGGGTCTTGTGATCCCTCTCAAGTTGATTTCTCTGGTGAAGCATCCATCCCGAGGAGTACTCATTCCAAAACTCAGCTGCCTCTGCAGCACAGCCCAGTGGAAATTCTCTCACAGCTACTGAGAACACCGAGCTCTCTGCTCGTCTTCCATACCTATTTCATTCTTGGGAAAATGAAGTAACTCCGCTTCTGCTTTGAATTTCTTTAATAACATTTCTTTAATAACCGCAAGGTCAGCTGCCTGTCGTGCGCCCTGACAGCTTCCCCTTTACCATCCCTTCCTGCAGAACCTGAAGTGGCTGGATCTGAAGGACAATCCCCTGGATCCCGTTCTAGCTAAAGTAGCCGGAGACTGCCTGGATGAGAAGCAGTGTAAGCAGGCTGCGGTCAGGGTAAGGAACCTGCTTGCTGCTTTATTCTTGTTTCTTCTCTTTGTTGGTGATGTTTTTTCCCCTCTTTACTCAGCAAGCTGGGCTGCTGCTGCAGCACTCTGAAGTTCCTTGAGGCAGTGAGGTGCCAGCTCTCTGCACTCATCTCACTGCTTCCGTGGCTGTAGAGGAAAAGGCTCAGAGCTGAGCGGGACTCTCCTCTGTTAGTGGAACTGAGAGGACTAAACGCTGCTTTGCTAAGGCACTGAAGGCACAATCAGGCAAAATAACTTGTGCATAGGCTTTGTTATACTGTAGAGTATAAAAATCTTTATAGAAATATTATGGGAAACCATAGCGTCATGTAAATAGTTGTTGCTGGCATTTGTGGCGCAAAAATAGTTAAAATCTGCATTTCTGTTACTGCCTTGCCATGATGCTTTGAAATAATTCACTCTGATGAAGCAAGCTGTTCCATGATCCTTTGTAACTGCTAGCACCAGTTTTCCACGTCATTTTAAAGCAGGGACCTCTGTTTCCTAACTGCAAAGATTCACGTAGCAAGAGTTCTCTTCAAGCCATGCCTGCAGGGCTCAGTCAGCTGCAGCCATCTGATCAGAGCAGCGGTCAGACCCGGCTGAATCCATCCAGATACACTCCACCCTGAGCTCACCCTGCCACCAGCCTTCTGCAGACATCTCACCTTGTTCTCTTGGCCCTTGAAGGTACTGCAGCACATGAAAGTGATCCAGTCTGAGCAGGATCGAGAAAGGCAACGGAAGCTCCAAGCAGAGCGAGGTAAGCACAAAGTCCTCCCGTGCACACTGCGGAATTCTGCCCAAAACATTGATTGCCAGCAGGCAAATATTTCTAACTGTCAGAGTTCTGAGCACTCAGGGAGGCCCAGGGTAGAATGGCTGGATGGAGAAAGATAACCTAGGATACTATGCTATTTCTTGCCTGAACAATAGAATCATAGGATGGTTTGGGTTGGAAGATACCTTAAAAATCATCTAGCTTCAACCCCGCTGCCATCGGCAGAGACACCTCCAACTGGACCTGCTTGCTCAAAGCCCCATTCAGCTTCATCTTGCACACTTCCAGGGAGCAGAATGGAAAATAAACAATAAAACAAAGGAAAAAAAAAAACAGCACCACAGAACAAGAAAAACCTCACTGCACTAGAGGCTAGTTATTTTATTTCACAGCACCAAAGAATAGTTAAGGTTGACAGAGATATCTGGAGGTCATCTGGTCCAACTCCCCTCCTCAAGCAGGGACATGGAGAGCATTTTGCCCAGGACTATGTGCAGGGATTTGTTTCCTCATTCCAATTGGGAACAAACAAGCAGGTAGCAAGGAGGAAGCCAATAACAACCCTATACGTAAATGGAAAACTTCCTATTAATCCCCAGAAATGGAAAAGAAGCGTGAAGCAGAACAGCGAGCCAGGGAGGCTCAGGAGAGGGAACTGAGGAAGCGAGAGAAGGCAGAAGAGAAGGAACGCAGGAGACGGGAATATGATGCTCAGAGAGCTGCAAAACAGGAGATGGAAAAGAAAACTAAAAAAGAAACCGTGCAGACCCGAAGTAAGTAGCATCCACAGTGAGTTCAGGTAAAAGTGTATTTTAATGAATGCCTTGTGGAATAGGATGAACAAGACCACTGCCACATCTGCATCATGCTTAACCTGCATCATGTTTCTGATGATGCCAGACTTGTGTTTATGCAGCTCAGGTACTGGGAGAGACCAGGAATGGGGGAAGCAACACAGCAACAGAGCTTACAGAAGCCTTCGAGGCAGGCAGCTGTAGGCAAGTAAAACAGTGATGTAACATCTGGGTTTCTGATGAACTGCTGAACTACAAGATTCATAAAGTTCTCCAAGCCTTCCTAAGAACTTCCTCTCCACTCATTTAATCTTAGATGTAGTGAGCTATAGGTTTAAAAATAGAGCTTGTGCAACACAGCGATGCTTTACTCCCTTTTCACTTCTGCCCACAAAAGTAAATCTCATGCTTTTCACCTTAAGTGACCATAATTAAGTAATGAGAGCTTTTGAGAAAACATGAGCACAGCCCAGCCTAAGAAGTACGTACTTGAGCAGCACGTAGACTGTTAAGGATTTGTGAATAATTCCTCACATTCTGTCTTGCAAATGTTCTTTTTACAGAGCCCACCTCCAGTTCTCGTCCACCTCAGCCAGCCCGGCACAAGCACTCCTGGTCGCGGTCGGTGCTCAGGGCCTTGCTGCTGGTGCTGCTCTGCATCCTCTGTGCTTTGGCTGTCTGCAAATTGACAGAGCTACAACACCAACCACTGTGCATCAGCGTGAACACTCTCTATGAAGATGTAGTTGCTGCTGTGCAAAATCACAAAACCCTGCAAAACATGCTACAGCAGAACTCGCAGCAATGATCGTCCTGGATGGGCGCTTGCTTTGTCAGCATCTCCTTTCACCATCCCGCAGCCAGAATTCCTATGGAATTGTGTTCTGATGAAACTGCTTTTTATCCGTCAGCATTAATTTGCTGGTCCACTCCACATAGAGTGTAGTTCTTGTTTGGATCATCGTTGCTGTGCATGTTTCTCAGTTGGCCTGTCACTCCCATTATCTGCTTAGATTCACTAAAAACTTAACTCTTCTTGCCTCCAAGGGATTTACAGCTAGATCTTAAGACATAGAAAGATGCCAATTCATAAGAGTGGAAAAAAAAATGCCTTTCAATTATCTAGGTAGCTGTAGCTCTATAATGGAGGCATAACGTTTTTTTAATGTATATCCATTTCTTGCTCTCATTTCTATTAGTGCTAAAATTGATGACTTGGCTGTATGGGAGTAATATATGTAGGCCTACTCCAGGACCAATTACAGTTTGTGGAATGGCTGTGCGTCTGTACGGTGGAGTGAAGAAGCTGATGTACTATTGAAAGAAACTGAAAATTTTCAATACAACATTTTTTCGCATCAATTTGTCTGAGTTGAGTATTTATATTGCTAGTACAGGACACCACTTGTTTTCATTGGTGTATCCTAGAAACAGCTAAAACTGATTACGCAGTCAGAAATCACTCATTTTAGCCAGCTAGGACCAACAAAGGAGCTACAGCTTAAAAAGGGCTTCTTGACAGCCTGCAGTCTTGTCAAAAACCGTGTGAATAGATGGGAGATCTGACACTCACAGAGACGGGAGCGAGCTGGCTGCCTGCAGCACGCAGCACTGGGTGGCACTGTTGCAGCATCATAGAGCCTGGCACAAAAGGACTTCACCTTGGGACTGCTGCAAAGGCTGGGAGGTTTGGCACGCTGTGTCTGGAGAAGAAAACTCAGCTGGGTAAAGGCACAATAGTTCTAAAATAATCTCCACATGGAGGAAGACCAAACAAGTTTGTCATATCCTTACAGGGCTCGTGATTGCCAAAACAAGTTGAAGTGCAAATGTAATGATGCAAGTGCAGGTTTCAGAATAGCCATGCTACAAACTCCTCGGAGACGTGCCTATGTTTGTCACCTGAATTGCTCCCCCTTTTCTAATACCTGGAACAATTGCTGATTGCACTATTACATTGCCACGAGGAATGGCAATTCCTCTGATCCACCATTATTGTACTGCCACAAGGAAGTCATCTGCACCATTTCATATCAATGACCAAGGTCATTACTGAAACAGTAAGCCTTCACCTTTCCATAGCTTTATGATATGCCTGTAGTTCTCTCATTACCTTTCAGAAGAAATCAACAGAATGGATTTAAAACAAAAGGATAGAGAGGGTTCCTATCTCTCTGGCTTAGCAGTACATTGCACGTGTTTTCTAAGCTTCCTTGAAGCAGCTTTAGGTTTTGCTTTTGGTATTTAACTCATAGTCTTTAAAATGCCATTGCTTACTATCCGGAAGCGTTCAGAAACATGGCAATCAATATTCAAAGCAACATACCTTCTCGTCAGCATCTGGCAGGAATCTGCTGCTTTACCATCTAGAAGAGAGTCCTGCTTAAGACAGCAAATGCAAGGCTAATCAGATTTATCAGTTCAGGTCAGAAGCACCCACTGGCACACAGAGGCACCTGCTGCGTGTGTGAAGCCATCGTAGTTAACGGGTAGTTTTTCCATTTGAGGGAGCGCTGTTCCAGAGGTTAACTCCCATGCACTGAATGCAGTTCAGTTCATACTCAGCACTTATTTCTGGAAGTGCCTCTGTAGCAAAAGACGTCAGCTGTCCTTGTGTGCACACCAGTGCTGATGGCTTTGTAGACAGGCAAGCATGTTCCCCAATCTAATTAAAAGAAAGCTTTTTCTGCCAACTGTTTAGACTTCATAATTCCAGCACATATAATCAGATTTCAAGACCCTCTATAGATTAAGCTGTCTGGAGACTGAATCAGGGCAGTCTAAGTTTAAATCCGAAAATTAGTCTTACTCATTCCCATCTGGCAAAGCAGAAAACAAAAAAAGTCTGTTTTATGAGGTAAAGTTCTTCCCCCTCACCAGAGCAGGTGCTGGGGGCAGCACCATACTGCTTTGAGCATTAGCTTTGTCACACTGAAGAATGAGAAGGTAACTACTTGTAGTTTGGATACCAGAAGAAAACATTCAGCAGAAGACATGCCACAATTACAGAGTGGCTTGAGGTCAGAAGAGACCTCTGGAGGTCATCTGGTCATACCTGTTCAAAGTCCAAGAAGTGCGTTAAGAAATAATTAATGTTACGATAGAAAATGATTTATTTCCTTGGAAGATCTCTTGACAAACAAAAAGGCATCTCCAGTCCTGTAAGGCATGTCCATTTCATGCTGTTACGGAAGACATTCAGCATCTCTCTCGGGTAAACTCCAGCCATTCAGCAATTTTTTCCAATTTCCTTCTACCACGATAAAGACTTGAAGCACTTACAGTCTTTAAGCTGTGACTGATGAGTGCACTTGTCACCTAAGCACTTTTTCCCAGAAGGAAGATGAATATAACCAGAGAAACCGTAAGATCCTCATTGACTTGGGCTATCCAGTGACATCCAAATAGAGGTCAGGATCGTGGGAAGTCATCTGCAGATAGATTCGTCTAGAAAGGTCTGGTCCAACCCGGCGGTAGGTGGCTGTCACCCCGGTACCGCGGCACACAGGGATGTTAGCCAGCATGTTTTCCCGCTCCTGCTCGGAGGAGCATCTACTATAGGCCTACAAGCAGCACAAAGGATCGATGGCATCATCTCCTTGCATCCATTGCTCAAAGAAAATAAATAAGAACTACACACCCATGAAAGCTCTACACTTTCACAGTGAAAACACACTTTTCAGCCGGTCTCTCTCCAGATCTCACTTCTGAGTTTGGAGGCAGACACAGAACTGGTACCACTGTGCCAAACAGAACAGATTCAGCAATGCCTGCGAGGCGTGACGCTGCAGTAGGTAAGAGTGGACAAGTGCAGTAGGGCTGTGTCACTGGGATGTCATAGGCAATTTCTTTGGCTTTTCTCTCCAAAGGGAAACCCTTACACAAGCTCCTCAGTAGTCTGCTCTGTAAAGCTAAAGCAATGAGTACCAAGGAATCAAACTTGTTCACTACCTTACTAAACACCTCACATAGAATCATTGTGTCAAAGCTAACACCAGTTAAATGATTTCTACCATCCCTACAGTGGCTGGCTGCCTGCACACAGTCCTCAGTAAGCAGGAGGCATCCTTACCTGGACTAGAAGCTGAGGAGAAGGGTATGCAGACACAACAGCCTCAGCCATCTCCCCGCTGACCCGGTTAAATTGTTGTATCTGCCTCTTCCAAACTTCAAAGAGACCCTTTCCAGAATGATCCACTTTCACACCTCTGCACCACTTGTTCTCTAAGTAGAAAGAGAATCCTGTATTCTGCTGCTCTCGCCTATGGACAACAAAGAATGGAAAAGCAAGTGACTATGAAGAAAAAAAATCTGAATTCCTGTACATTGCCACATAGCCAGAGAACCACCCCTCATGTTATGCTGCTATAGACATCACTGGCATCAAAATGCTAAAAATGTGACCCTACTTTCTCTATATGCAGCATCAATTTCTTACATGCAGGCCCACATTGCCTGTTGAAAAAGAAACTATCCTGTACTTGGCAGCAATCCTGACAGAAGACAACATAAACAAAAAATGGTAAACAAGCATTGACTTTGACTGTCAAGGACAATAAAACACTTTTAAATGTCATTTTTCAAGTCACTTCTTCTCATGGCTGAGACATGAAGTACTGCAGCTGCTGTGATAAGAATTCTAGGACTGTGTGAGACTACACAAGTTTGCTTTCTCTGCTATCACCACCTAACATGTTGCTGTCCCTTTTCATCAGTGGAAACATCTAAATGGTTTGTTGTCAGTAATGTCTCTTAGTCCCTATGGAAGAAAAGCAAGTACTGTAGAGCCTAACTCTACTTGCATTTCCTTCCCACTCTTAAAAATCAGTCTGAGAACAAGACCTTGACTTGATATCAAGTGAGACTACAACTTGAAATCAAAGTCTGTCTTCACTCCTGCTATTCCCCCCCAGTAAACCTGAAAGCAAAGCCCCTCCAGAGCAAACAACCAAAGATCTTCTGCTCACTCACTTGAATGGTGCTTCAGCTACAGCTTTTGTGAACATAGTGGCAAACTCTCCAAGCTCCTCCCAGCTTTCAAAAAAAGTGACTTGGACATGTGTGCACAGTTGCAAATCCACCAAGGCCTGTAAACATCATTGGAAAGAGCAAATGGAACAATTCGTCTTCTTACATCAAACTCCATTCATGTCTGAAACAAAAAAGCAGTCCTAACATCTTTCTGGAAGTCACAAACACCCATTCCTTTCCCATTCTGGAAACAGCTTAAGGCTAAGTGTTCAGGGACACTTTGTTTCCTGCTGTTTAACAGTAGTTTAGTGCCCTATCAGCTGGAAAATTCCTGTAACACGCAAGCAGCTCACTCCTGGGCAGCAACAACTGGCTTTACCAGCAGGCCATGAAGCGTGGGAAATGCTAACAGATTCATATTTCACTTCCAGAATCAAGGTGAACGAGACATGTTAGCCCGTGAGAGAGCAGGTTTGTAACTGAGCAGAGGGGAACTAAACAAAGAGCTCTACCTACTGCACATGAACCAACAAAAGCTGAAGATCCCAGTCCTGGAAAGCGTGTGATGGGGTCAAGTGCTCAAGTAGTGGCAGACAACAACTGCATGCTTGTTCTACTTACATCTTCCACGTCCAGTCTGGTTATCTCCAGGCCAGGATCCTTAACTTGCTTCTTCCTCTGATTTCCCCTATCTTCTGCCTGGCTTCTATTCACTGTTGTCCGTTGCAGCCTCTTTTTTGACTGAGCTCTGAGACATCTAAGAAGAGGAAGATCAGACTGGGAATTCTGAAGGGCTAGGCTGCTGCGGAGCGTAAAACAACTCAGTACCAACACCCTCTACTAAGACACACTGAGTCTGTAGATAACACTGGCAAGGACCATTAAATACAAAAGCATTACATCTGACTAAGAAAACTCCCCTGCAGCTTTTTTTTTTTTTTAAAGTTACAAAAGCCTTTCAAGAAAGTATTTGTGAACGTTTTTTGCCACACTCATACTCTTCCCCAGGCATTTGTCACTGTGGTGACAAGCTAGACAGACTTTTGCTTCTGATCCTATGTAACAGATAGCAGAGCAGTTCTGAGTGGGAATTCTTCATAGGCTCCAGTCTTTGCTAGAAGGAATTAATGTAAATGCTTACAGCCTTTTTCAGTGAGACAACACTGAAACATTTGAGGAGAAAAAGTCTAACCTGAAATATTTTTCTACTTCAACAACTGTTAGAGCCAGAATTTTCCCAGGCATTTTCTCCATGACACGAGCCACAAAGCTCTGTAAGGTCTCCTTCCGTTCTGCACAGCCTTGGGCCTCCTGCAAAGATCAACAGAAAAAAGGAATGGGACCATTCCAAGTTACACAGATGAACCCAGCAACCTATGGCCCAATGTTGCAGCTAAGTCTTTGCATAGGTAAGGTTCTGCTCCTATAGCTCATCAGATGCAAACAGACAACACTTGATCCAGTAACGAGTAACAGTAAAGAAAAAAAAAAACCCACAAACACACACACCAAAAAAAAAGCCCCAGAAGATACTTGACCTGACAACATCTACTAAGATAATGTCATCCCTCCTCTAAAAAACAGTGGCTAGGAAAGAAAGCTTGCCAGAACTCTGCATTAGACAATCTCAGTGTTTTTGATCAAATACAGGCTTCTAAAAATAAGATTTATGATTTATTAAAACCATAGCTTCCAAATGAAAAGGGATGGCAAATACCACCCTCTCCACATTCAGAGAGCACAAAAGTTATAAGCAGTCTTACCTGCTTGTAGCTACGAACCATGGACAAGAACTCCTCCAAACCAAGCAGAACCAGGAGATTTGGCTCTTCTGTCCATTCGTTACCGTCCTCAGCCTGCCCAGGTACAAAAACAAACAGCCAGACCAACAGCTTGTTTATAATTCAAACTCAGACCAGTGCTCTCACTCTGAGCTAGGGAGAAGTTTAGAGGAATATTTGCTTGGGCTGCTAAAGACAGTTACTATCAAGTGCAAACAGCATGAGAAGAAAAGCGCAAGGGAATCAAGATTTTATCTCTGTACCTGAGATAAAACTGACTTCCTCTTCCAGGTAATGCTGCAGGGAACAGCCTGACTCTCAATCACACAGGAATAATTCGCAGACTGCAAAGCAGCGTGGACCTGAGCACCACCTTCTACCTGTAAGAGAACTGAGATTGGTACACGGGTCAGGGTCCCACGCCAAGAACCGGAGTAAGGCAGGCACAGGCTGCAAGGAGTACCTGGATCTAGCACCACAGTGATGTATTTCTGGCACTCTCCCGGCCGCTGAGCTTTCAGCACCTTGGCGAGGGCCTTCTTTCTTTCTTTTTCCTCTTCCTGCTGCCTCTTCCGCGCTTCCCGGTCCTTCCTCCTCTGCCAGGCCGCCCGGCAGATCGCCTCCCTTTCCTCCTGGCTGTACTTCGGCTTCTTTGGAGGCGGGGAAGCTTCTGCATTTTCTCCGCTTCCCAGAGGCCCCTCAGGCCGGGCTGCAGGCTCAGTCAGAGGGGCTGCCGGCGGGCACCAGGGTCTCCCAGAACCGAACACATCACGGTGGCTGATGGAAGGCCCTCCTTCGGGTAACACCACGGTTTTTGGAGGAGCCTGTCCCCCGCAGCCAGCCGCCAGCCGCTCGCCGCTGTGACAAAGGTCATCTCCCTCAGCTGCATCCCCGCCGCCCCCCGGGGGAGGCCCCGGACCCGCAGCCCTCCCCGGCAGCCCACCGGGCGGCAGCCTCCTCCGGATCCTCTCAGACAGGGGAACGATCTCTACCTCATCCTCACTGTCACTGCTCAGCACCACAATACCGCTTCCTCGCCTCAGAGGAGGGGACGAGACCCGCGAGGGGGCTGTCCCGCCGGCTACCGGCAGTGGCCGCAGCAGAGAAGCAAAAGCCGGCAGCTCCTCATCACTCTCCTCAGCCCCCCCCATTTCGTCTACTTCAAGAGGCGGCTGTTGAGGGGAAAAGAGCGGGCGGGCGTTTGGCGCGCTGGGCGGTGATTGGCTGGAGCTAGAAAGCATGCGCCTGCAGCGGGAGGTGATTGGTCCGAGAACGCGTGCACGCGTGCGTTCGGACCAATCGTCGCCCAGTGCGCCGGAAGAGGAAGTGAGGCGGCGCCGGAAGATGGCGGCTTGGGGGCGGCTGTGTGAGTGAGCGGCTGTCCGGGAGGTGAAGGGCGTCGGCTGAGCTCGGGGGAGGGTCTGCGGCAACCCCGCGGCTCCGGGGGGGGTGTGCTGAGGTGGAACAGGCCCTGGCTCCCTCTGAAGCAGACGACGTTCTGTGGGAAGCTGTGCCGGAGGGGTTCCCGGTTCGCTCTCCTCAGAGGCCGTTCTGTGGTTAAAAGGCATCGCTGGAAAAAAAATGTTCGCCTGCGTTAGGCCGGGTCCGAACGGCGAGGGTTGCTGCTCGCTGTGTGCAGTGCAACTCGGGAGCCCCGGAAGTGCCGTGCGCTGCCTGCAGGGGTCACAGCCCAGATGCTCTCTCGTAGAGCTCCGGTGTCTGTAACCCAGCGCTCACGTTGGCCTGCTTCCCGCTGGAAGCCTCAAAGCCTTCCTTTCGCTTAATAAGCGTCAAGCGTTTGAAATTAACGGCTCTTTGTAGAGTGGTTTCCCTTTTCTCTACAGTATTTGTAACTCAGTATCTATGATAAATTAATCCAGCAGTTTTGCTCAGAATCAAGAAAGAAGCGCATTACAGTAAGCACTGCTCCGCACTTACCTGCTGCTTGAAAGGCTGAGCAGAGGGATTTAGGAAAACTGGGTTTGCTGCAGTCTGTGCCAAGGGAGGGACTGCTGCAATCTCTTTAAAAAGAACTGATTACACCTCGGTCATTTTTTACGAAGACAGCGTACCCAGGGGTCAGCTTTCTTCACAACAAAACCAGAGTGCTTTCTGTCAGCACCATTTTGTTTGTTTGAAGGAAGGAGTTTGTAGTGTGAATGATATTGTGGTGATTATCAGAGACAGTCAGTGACTGTAACAAAGGATTCTTTTTTTTTCCTTGACTTGTTCTGATCGTAACTCCAGGATTTGCACACGATGCTAGAGCCGTTATGCTCAGGATAATAATTCTGTATACGTATTGTCCCGAAGTGGAGTTTCCAGTTTGCTTTATTAGTACTGGTTGCTTTATTTTTGCCTGGGTAGCAGCAGTACTTGGGATGTGGCCTATTTGCAGAGGATTTAGTCCAGGGTGGTTGAACGACGATTTGTCTTGGAATTTCTTTTCCTCAGGGCTTTTGTTTACCGTTAGCTTTAAAGCCTGTATTAACTGATACCCTCTAAATCTGGAAAGAAAAAAAATGCTTATTAATTTCTATTTATTCAGCTATTTTTGTTGTTCTTGTCCTGAATCTAGTTCTGTCCGTTCCACGAGCAAGCCTGGTTGCTGTCAGATGCGCTTCTAAGAAATCCGGGGGCAGCTCAAAAAATTTAGGCGGTCACAGCCCTGGAAAGCGCTACGGAGTGAAAAAAATAGAAGGTAGGTCAGGCTGTCTGCTGAGTCTTATTTGCATCCCATGGGGTTTTTCCCAGTTACTCCCTGGTAGCTGGGTTCATTGTGGAGCGTTTCAGTAGGAGGTGGCTGGGGCATTCTTCCAAGAGAAAGGAAACAGGAGGTTCAGCAGAAACTCCCTGTCAGCATGGGCAGGGGTGGGCAGCAGGAGGGCACGGTGAGTCAGCCTTCCTCGCCCGCAGGCCCGCGAGCGGCCACACAAAGCTCCCTGTAGAAAATGTGCTCTGATTCTAACTTTGCCTCTCTGCAGAGTGTAGGAGGAGGGTACCCTGTGGGATACCTGATAACTTAAGTGCCCTTTCCCTGCATGCTGTGTTAAAAAGTTAGGTATTTTAGGTGTTTACAAAGGGGAGAATTATGAGGCGTAGAGGAAGCCAAAGTACAGATTCTTGCAGCTAAGTGCTTAATAATTAGTGAATTTCCTCATGAAAACATATCAGTGTTAATGGTAATAAAACAAATGCCTTCAGCAAATAGAAAATGCCTTGTACTCTAGAAGCAATCTCTTCAAAGACCAGAATTGCTTTTTTCCATTGTTTATCAGTTGCCCTCTATTTCCTCCTAACAGCATTTTCGTGTAGATGCTTTTTGTGTTTGAATTTTTCCATAGAAAATTCCCACAGAAAGCTGTTTTCTCCAAGTCCTGGAACCGTTTGCTCTTCTATCAGCTGCAGGGAGCTCCATTTCTCTGTAGTCTGACTCTGTCCCTCTGTTGCAGGTTCATTTGTGCATGCAGGCAACATTCTGGCTACTCAGCGATTGATACGCTGGCATCCAGGGGCTCACGTAAGTCACTTTTCCATCTTTCTTGGCTCTCAGGACAGCAGCCCACCTCAGCGCCTCCTCTCTTTCCAGCTGTTTCTTGTCTTTTCTGTATTCTATGTAAGTGTGAAATTGGGTTTCATTATGTGGTATATTTTAATAATAGAGCCTGCTCGGAATCACAGCTGTACCCAGGTGACTCAGGAAAGTACTGACAGTTACAAATATCCTGAAGCACTTCTGCAACCTAATTGGGTTCTTATATTTTGAAGAGGAATCCTGCGTCCCCTCCCTTGTAATGAGCAGCATTACATACTGTGTGCTGGAAGCAAGTAGCTTGGTTTTCTTTTATTTCAAAATGTGAAGCAGCAGACGCTATTGATGCCAGGATATCAAACAATGCAGACAGACGATCTGACCTGCTTTAGAGGAAGACCTCCAGCCTTTCCTTTCTAACACCAAGCTGGTTCTTTTCCAGGTGGGGATTGGCCGGAACAAGACACTCTATGCCCTGGAGGATGGGATTGTGAGATACACTAAAGAGGTGTACGTACCCCCACCCCGCAGCAGCGAGAGCAGGGAGGTGATCTGCTGCCTGCCCAAAGGCGCAATTCTTTATAAAACCTTCATCAGTGTTATCCCTACCACAAAAGTAGGAAGTTTTAAGTTGGTCACCATGCTCTGAGTCTCCTGTGTCACACAGGAATGGATGGGAGGAAGCAACTGGGACAGACCGCTATAGCTGGACTGCCATCTGAAGAGGACAAGAGAATTCTTGCTCTGAAATTAACTGTGCTTTGCTCTCTTGCTCCCAGAGCACACGTAGTTGGTGTTTAGGCATTGGAATCATCTGCTGGCCGTTGTAAGAGTGTCCAATAAATGCATTGGAGTTCTTGAGGGTCTTGACTGTTCATAGAATGCGTTACCTGGGTTCCTTCAGCAACTCGCCTTCTCCTGGAGAACCTGTTCCATTGTTCCACTGAATTAGTTCTATCTAGAATCACCTTTATGACAATACTTGTCCTACTAATAATTCCATCTATTTTTACTCATTTTTAGTCACTGTTGCTATATTTGTTTCTTAGCTCCAAGATATTGCAGAAGAGGACAGATTCCTTTCCAATTGTTGCTAACTCTGCATCCCAGAAAGCTCGATTTCTGCTGGTATCTAACTCACCTCACTGATTAACTCAAATACCTGGAAGCATTCCGTTTATACCCATGCGAGGCAAGTCTGTACTCTTAAAGCCAATTTATGACTAATTTTAGAGTGTCTGTTAAGAGGCGCAAGACTGGGATGGTATTTGAAACTCAGCAGCTGGAGATGTCTCATAAAGCCCCCATCTAGAAGACTTTCTGTCTTTCCTGAGTCATTCCACAATTGCTTATGTTGCTTCAAAGAAAGGAGCCCAAACGCCTTGTGGCCAAACTGATTTCATTTTATCTACAGGTTTGTAAACAATTGCAAGCGTTGGCTTTACAGTAGAAAACAGGTTATCAAAATTGGTAGTGTAATGACATTATTAGATTGTCTTCTCTGCAAAAGAAGACCAGGTAAAACGCATCAGAAATGTATTTCCACTTTTGCTTTCCGCTCTCCATGGAGACAGCCAACCCTTTTGCCCACGCTGCTGTCCTTTCCCAGGTTGCGTACCCAGCTGTGCAGTTTTTCTCAGCAGTGTTTGCACTCAGCGCTGCCAGTGACACAGCCCCTCAGTCTCAAGTTCCTCCACATCTCTCTCTCTGAAGTTCATATGAAGTTGCTGCAAACTGCAGAGGATCGTTGCCATGAGAGCACACAGCGATGCTCTGATGCAGATTCGTTCTGTGTCTGACAGGTCAGGACTGCCACTTGGTATCTGATACACTGATAAAATAAACAGTTTTATATCCTAAGAAATAGATGAAGTAGCACAACACGAGCATCAGAGGCCAAAAACCTGGTGTACTTGGCAGTACCTGCCACACCCTCACAGAGGTCACGATACACCAGCTGCCTCCAGGAGCTGCGGCTGAGCAGACCTTCACCTTTGCTTTGCTCCCCACGCAGAGCAAAGCAGCTGGTCCTTTGCTGGTCCATCGCCAGGTGTTCGGCAGAGGGAAGAGCAAGCAGAAATCCCTGGTTACTCCAGGGGAGCTCCGTGGTTATCCCCGTGCCGCAGGATGGATGTCCCCGCCACCTGGCCCCAACTTGCCTGCATCTCTCAGCTGATTGGAAACGGGAGCGGAGGTCTGAGGTTCGGCTGTTCCCTGCAGAGGGGAACCATGTCCCAGGCACTTCTGTCATTGACACCGAGGGAAGAAGTAGCACGGGGAGGCTGAGGTCTCACACAGCTGTGTTTCGCTGACTGTGGTAGCTGACTGGGGCCTGCAAAGGGTCTGGCACGCCACGTCTGTCCAAGGGCTCCGAGGCGATTCCTGTTCCTGAGAAAGCTGGAGGGTGTCTTAGGGCATGCTCATAGGGAGGTGGCAGCTGTTGAGAGAGGATCAGAAAGAAGCAGATTATTCCACCTCTTCTTACACAGCAGATACAAGACAAAAAACGCTACCTGCCCGAAATTAAATTCCAGTCCCCAGACCAGCGGGCTGCAGGCTGGCTGTGACCTGCAAGGTAAGAGCTTCGCTCTGGTTTGCCACGCAGTGGGGCACAAACCCACTGGAGATGCTGCAGTGTATTCCACACACTCTCTCTGGCACGTGGTGCTGGGTTCCTGCTCTGCCCTGCCCCAGGCACTTGGCACTACTTGTTGCAAAGCCAGAAGAGAACTGACTTCTGTTGAAACAGGACTGTGGTTCACTTCCCTTTAGCTAAGTATAGGCTGTATGGGGGTCTATGAAAGCAGGCTCTAGTTTGTAACTTCATCGCGTTTTCAAGGCTCGGTGCTCCTGAATTCAAGCCCTTGAGACTTCAGCATGCGTGCTTCTGAGCAAGTCACTCAGGCACAGGCCAAGAAATGTTCAATAGTTCAATCACTTATCCTTGGTGCACCTGGGCCTTACTTTCCTGTGCCCTCAGCACTCTCACGTCAGGGCGAGCAGTCATGAGTTACAATCCCAAACGCCGAGTGCCAAGTGCTGACTATTCCAAATACTACGTTGCAGCATTACAAGCTCAAAATCCAGGTAAATCAGCGAGTGTTCTGTGCTCTGCTTAGGGTTTCAAGTATTTCTGTTCTGCTTTAGTCAGTGAGGGCTTTGTTCAGCGGGAGTCTCTTGGGATGCTGCCACCGGACCTGCTTGGCAGATCCACTTGCTCTTCTGTATTCTGTGGAGGGAGTGCAAATCTTAAATATCACAGCAGGCAAAGCCTCGGGCTCACAAAGCAGCCACGAGCGCTTCGAGGTACCAGCAAGGGGCTGCCAGAGCATCCTGCTGGGAGAAGGGAGCCGGAAACCGTGGAAGCCTCACAAATCCAAAAATAACACTCGAGCTTGGCCTGGCACAGAGCAGGTGACCCTAAGGGCCGGCTCTTTCATCAGCAGTTCTGCCCTTACTCCCAGCACAGGCATTTCTGCAAATGCACCGGGAGAGATGAATCATTAACTGCACAGACGTACACAAAAGGAGCCTCTCAGTACACCGCGTGCCCTTCCCTGAGATAAAGGCTATCGGAGAGAGGCGAGCACAGGGAACAGAGTCCACAGCCACCGCGAATCGCTGAAGCGGGAGCCAGGCGCGGACCGGAGCAGCGCTGCCCCTGGGCCTTCGCCAACCGAGAGCAGCCCTGGGCTCACCTCCTGGGAAGGCTCTGCCCACAGCCCGAACCTCTCGGCGATCATCTGATGGATTTCCCGCTGGCGATCTTTCTTCCGCACGCTCTCGTAGCTCGGCAAGCGGGGCTGCTCCCAGCAGGGCAGCTGGTAGCTGCTGGGCGCCCCGACGCAGAACAGCTCGTCTGCCTGCAAACACCAAGCCCAGGAACGTCAGCGTGGCGGGGGCTGCTGGGAGCTGGTGGCTGATGCCACCTCAGGACGCTTCAGGTTCAAAAATACGGGTGCCGCTCCTGGAACCCTTTAAAGATTCCTCTTCCCCACGCACCCTTCCTGGAAGTAATTACACCACGGGCGCATGATGCACACGTGCTCTGTGGGATCCCAAGCTCCAGGGGATCTGCCTAACCGAAGCAAAACATCTCGGGGCGAGGTGTTGTCCTCTGTAGCAGCCCTGGGCCTTCCCCCCAGCTCTTACGCACAGACAGCTTTCCCACAGGCTCCCGCAGCCCAGCTCCTCTTCCATATCCCCCGCGATCTTCCCGGGACACTACAGCCAATCTCCTTCCAAGGTCGTCGGGACCTTCGCTACCCTTCCCCCCGGCTCCCTTAGGGAAAGCAGCACCACCTGCACGCCAGGGTTCTCGGCAGCGCTCTCCAGCCGCGACGCTCTGCACGGGGCTCCCACCAGCCGCTGGCTGCTGCTGAAGTACGGGGGGGGGCAGTCCTGGAACGAGGGGACAGGGAGGAGGCGTGAGCCGAAATCCCTCCCGCCGCAGCGGAGGGCGAGCGGGGCCCGGCCAGCAGCGCCCTTTGCCGCCCGCCGTGGCCCAACGCGAACCCGTCGGCTCCGGCCGCGCCGCTGCAGCTCCGGAGTCGGAGCCGCCGGCTGCGCCCGTGCGCCCCGCGCCCGCCCCGTTCCCACGCCCGGAGCCCCCGCACGGCCTCGCCGGGCAGCAGCGCGTCTGGGCCGCTCCGCGCCCGTGTCGGCTCACACCGGTGCCTGGCGCCGGAGGCCTCACGCGGGTTCAGCAGAACCGGCTTTCTTGGGGGGACAGCATAACCAAAAAAAAGGAAAAACCAGGAAAGCGGGCACTCAGCTATTCCGCCGGGGTAGATAAGAGCTCTGCCACGCGCTCAAGGCCACAGAATTTGTAAACGCTTATCTGCCCGGGGACTCGTTTCAGAGCAACGCAGCGAGCGGCTCCGAGCAGCAGTTACAGTTCTGTTCCTGAGCAGCCCCGCTCCACTTAAACACGATTCCCTAGGAAGGCGTCGAGCGGCAAAGCTCCCCCCGTGCAGAGCAGCCCCGGGCCGCTCCCTGCTCCCACACGACCCCGTTTCTGCGCAGGAAGAGCCCGGAGCCGCCACGCGGACCACGGGGCACGCGCAGGGCAGGGCGGGGGGAGAAGCCCGTATGGCCGCGCCGGAGAGCGGAGCGGGGCCGTCCCGGCAGCGCACACCGCGGCCCTCCCAGCCCGGGGAGCGCAGATCCGCGGCCATTCGGGCTTCTCCCCCCGCCCGCCGGGCCGGCGCGTCCCTCTTCTCCGGGCGCTCCCGAGCCGCCGTCCCCAGACCCCGCACAAAGGCCGCTCCGTGCGGCTGAACGCGGCGCTTCCCGGCCCCCTTCCCCTTATAGCGGAGCGGCACGGAGCCCTGAGCGCCGAGCGAAGGAAGGGAAGGGAGCAGGAAAGCGCGCCCCGGGCCGGGAGGGGAACCGCGGCGTCACCCCACCCAGCGCGGTCAGGGGTGGAGCGGGACCGCGAGCGAAGCGTCCCCGCCGAGCCCGGCACGAGGGCACGGAGCACTCACGCATCGCCCGGGGCTCTGGAAGAAGCGGCACGAGCAGAGGAACTGGCAGCACGCGGGGTCCCGGCGGTACAGGAGCAGCAGCAGAACGAGCACGGCCACGATGAACACGGACGTGGACACCGCTGCCAGAGGGAGAGGAGACGCGGTGAGCGGGCGGGCAGAGCCAGCAGCCCCTCCGCCCGCGGGCTCTAGGAGTAAAGCCGCGCGGGGAAGCCGGACTCGCCCGCTGCCCGAGCCGGGGACGCCGAGAGCCCCGCGTGTCCGCAGCTCCTCTCTCGCTGGGACGGGGAGCGGAACCCGTTCCGGCCGCGGGGAACGGACCGGACCGGACCGGACCGAGCGCTCCCGGCTCCGTCCCGGCGCCGCGGGGGACGCCACAGAACGGCCCCGGCGCGGGGCCCCGGCCGCACACTCACTGGCAGCGATGACGATGGCCAGGACGTTGCCGTCCATGTCCTCCCCGCCGGGCTGCACCATGTCCCGACCGCTCCGCTCCGCAGCCCGGCGGGCCCGGCCCGGACACAGCGAGAGCAGCGGCACCGCCCCCCGGCCCCATTGGCGGCGGGAGCGGGGGTTGCCGCGGCGACGCGACGCGCGGGCGGGGCCCCGGGAAGGAGCGGCCGCGAGGGGCGGGCTCGGCGGGGCCGCGTGCGGGACAGCCCCGAACGAACGGCGCAAACAGAGCGCGGGGTGGGAGGGGGCAGTAGGGCCGAAGCGGGCCCGCTCCCGCAGAACGGAGCCCGGGGCACGCGCCGCCCGCCCCCCGCACAAAGCCACACACCGCACCGTAGAGATATAGATATATTTGTGGAGATGTTGCATATTTAAATTTACATGACGTTCCCGACACAGTTTTGGCGTTCCCCGGCCCCGTCCCTCGTCCAGCTCGGCGCCGGCAGCCTCGGAGCGGGGGAAGAGGGCGAGGGCGACCGGCGGGAGCCCGCACGCAGCCGGGGGGCGGGGGGAACACGGGGCTCCGGAGGCGCCGGCTGCAGCAGCACCCCCGCCCTTCGCGCAGCGTCCGTCCTCGGGCTGCACACGGGCTCCAGCCGCGGTTCCACACGCGGAGCAGTGAAAACCGAGCGCAGCCGTCCCCACGCAGCGTCGGTCCGGAGAGGAACGGCACGGGCAGCGCCCGGGCTGGGAGGTGCGCGGGAACGGGGCGCTCCGCAGCTCCCTCGGCTGGGGGAAGCGGAAGCGGCACAGAGCCGGCCCCGTCTCGCTCAGTTCTTTGCTTTTTAGCCAGGGAAGCGCAGCAGATCCCGAGAGCTTCTGCTGACCCAGGAGAACAGAGCGGGCTGGGCCGACGGGAGGTGGCACAGGGCAGCTCACGTTGCATCCGCACGCACGTCGCATTTTGGCAGGGGACACGAGCATCCCGCCAGCCCCGGAGCTGGGGCTGGAGCGGGGACTGAGGCAGCAGCATCAATGTCCCACAGCGGCTTCCTGGGCTCAAACCGCTCCGAGCCCTCGCACCGCGAACGCCGGCAGCTCCCAACGTTTGGCACAGGCAGGCGGCCGCCCTGGGGGGGGGGGGGGGCAGGATGCGGTCCCTCATCAGCCCCCAGGAGGAAATGGTCAACAGCAAAACAATAACAATAATTAAAAAAAAAATGTAAACAACCCAGCACCCTGTCCTGTAGCACCAGGACACCCAAGAGAACAAGGAATGTTACAGTCTCAGGGGAGATGGAGACACGAGGACACCCCGGCCAATGCGGGGTCTCGCCTCTATTGCACTTTGCATCATATATATTTCTCTATATGTTTATAAAAATACAAACTAAAGGGCTGGGGTCGAGGGGATGAGATGCAAGCCCTGGGCCAGCAGCAGCTCCATGCACGTGGCAGGCTCCGACCTATCCTGCTCCTGCCCGTCCCTGCGTGCCCTGCCCGCCTTCTGGGGAGCAGCCCTCAGCACGGGGCCGGATCCTGCGGAGATCCACCCTGGGCAGGGCAGGGTGCTGAGTTGGTGCAGAGCCCACCCCCGCCAGCCGTCCCTCCTCCATCAGCCCTTCCCCAGACACCAAAGCCTGGAGCAAGAACCACGCAGCTCCTGGTCGCCAGCGCCCCACGGTGACGCGCACCCCGGCACATTCACCCGGCCAGCAAGTGCCCATTCCTGGAGGATCCCCCCAGCCCGGCACTTCCCATGTTCTCTTCCTCAAGTAACTACGGTGTGAATCGCACGGGGTGATGCAGTCTGGAGCCCCTCCCAGGGCAGTGACGGAGGATGCCCCTCGCTCCCAGCGCCGCCCCCCAGTTGCTCCTGCTACCTCAGCCGCCCATCAGGTTTGATGGGCCCCAGTTCTGATTTGGGGTCTGGGGACAACGAGCTCCAGGAGGTTTTGCTGCAGGTCTCCAGGGAGGAGCAGGAGGATTCGCCGCTGACGCAGACGTCTGCCACGGACCAGAAGGTGCTGATGGCGCCGTCTGCCCACGCGTCCAGCGCCCGCCCCGTCAGCTGTGCCTTCTGAGCCGCCGCCACCTCTGCCTCCTCGGGGCGCGGCAGGTTCAGGATCCCCCCCAGGCCCTGGAAGCTCTGCTCCATGTACTCGTTGCGGGGGGGGCCGCCGTGCAGCCAGGCGCTATCGTCTGGGCAGGACAGGGAGAAAGAGAGATGCAACCACTGCTGGTCCCAGCACCCCGCTCCTCCTACCAGCAGCCTCAGCATCCTGGCCCCTGCAGCCCCCAAACCCCAGCCCAAGGAACAGGGAGGCAGCTGGAGCACGGAGGGTGGATCTGGCCGCCCCGTAGCAGCCTACTGGCCTCATGTGACACGCACGGATCCACAGATACAGGAGGATGGCTCCTGCAATGCCACGGGCTGCAGCCTAGAGGCTAGCACCAGGGGGAAGCGCATCGGACTGCCCACAGAAAGACCTCAGCCCCGATCTCCAGAGCATCCTCACCTTTCCTGAGAGGCTGCCTGCGGTTGAAGGTCTGGGGCACCACCAAGAACTGGTTCTCCCCCAGGAGTTCCCAGAACTGGAGCAGGCGGATGGTCCAGACGCCGGGGCGCAGAGGCCGGTTCAGGGGTGGCTTGTACTGGGTGAATTCTGTCTCGGCATCCACCGTGATGTCATAGGAGGCAGCAATAACGTACGTGGGGTCGATCCACACCACTGTGGCTGTCAGGTTGGGGCCTCGCGACCACTTCTGCATGGCCACCGGCTCGTCAAAAGGCCCCATCAGGCCCCCAAAATTGCGGAAGAGCCTTTCCTTGGGGTCCCACTCCGTGCCCACCTGCAGGGACAAGAGGCGTGAGGTAGTGGGACACTGGGCAAACAGATACTAACAGCTTGGGATTTATGCTTCACCATCCCAAACTGGGGAGGGAACGAGCTTTGGAGCCCAAAGCAACACACACCCGCCCTGCACTGCTCTCCTGCCTGCATCACATCGGTGCCAATCCAGCTGCATGGGATGCCCCCTGCAGCCAGAGGTGCTGGCACCAGCTGCCTCAATTCCCCCCTGAAAGATTCTTTCAAAGCCTTTTCTCCACTGTTCAGCTCCAAACTGAAGCCAAATTCCTGGACAAAAGTTCATTCTCAGTCATGACAACGGCATTGTGTCCCTCAGCCTCTCTCAGTGTGCAGGCTTTGGGAGAAAGAAGGGCAGCACGGCCTGGAAAAGCTCAAGAGAAAAGCGGGTGTTTTGAGGGAAACTTTTCTCGTACCTCAAGGTTTTGTAACCGGTTTGCCTGTCCTCCATGACCTGCCAGCTTCAGAGCTCCTTGGGGCATCATCCACACCTCCAGGGACTCTGCCCGGCCAGTTGCTGAGTTCTGAACTTCCTGCATCACCAAGTAGCCCTGGAAACGGTCGTCATAGAAATACAAGTGAACACTGGAGGGGAAGCCTCGGGGCTCAAATCTGGAGAAAGACAGAGGTTGCACAACTCAGCATCAGCATCCTCCCAGCACGACGTGCAGCCACCCCTCAGAGCCTGGACCCAGCCCTGGTCGATGCCCCACCTGCAGAGCTTCTCCTCCTTGGGTGCCACCACAGACGTGGCTTTGCGGAGCCCCAGCCTGGAGAAGCCCGTGTAGAACGTGAGGGTGACGTCGCTGAGGCCGCTGAGCCCATCCACCCGGTCGTAGACGTTCTCCCAGTACGCCTTCAGGGCGGGCGTGTTGGGGGGGTAGCTGCCGTAGAGGTGGGTGTCCAGGATCTCCAGCACCTCCTGATTCACCGTCGACTCAAACTTGCGGGCAAAGAAGGTGGGTCTGGAGAGTTGCTGGAAGAACACAGTCATTTCTAACAGCACTGGTGGCTTCCCCTCCGCCCTCCCACCTCAGCAGAGCAGCTGGGTGCGGGGAAGACCAGGAAGAAGCATGCTAGGATCCATCCTGCCCCCTTTGACGGGGCAGGCTAAGGAGCAGCAAAGCACAGACTGTGTGTGGGATCCTCTGTGGCAGGATCAGTGGGAGCAAAAAGTACAGTTACTGGTAACGCAGATGGGTTCCCATCTCTCCCACTGCCTTCCCCTTTACGCGCTCAGAAGCATCCATGTGTCATTCATTCCTTATCTGAGATCTCTGCTCAGAAGGGCTCCCACCCTCCAAGGCCCCTGCACAGCTCTGGCCACGTGGCACAGCTTGCAGGATCAGGGCTGTGCACCGTGTAGTACTGCAGCCCCTTGCTAGAAAATCCTGCTAAGGGCTGGGGATCTCCCAAACCTCCACTGTTCAGTTTACATCTCTGCTCGCTGAGAGCACAGGAGGTTGCCACAAGGCATTTCATCCTGCCAAAGAAGATAGCACTCTTTTCACAGGTTTTAAAGAACAGATACTTGCCCCAAGTAATAGGTCTGCAAAGAAAGAGCAGGGAAATGGGAAAGAAAATCCGGGAAAAGGAGCAGCATTGCAAGCAGAAGCCTGGCTGCTGGGCAGGACAGTCAGCATAACCCCGCCACCAGAGCGCTGAGACACATCCGTGCTGAGCCCCACTGCAGCTGGAGAGCCAATCCTGCTCCTGTTCCTCCTGGGCTGGGGTGAGGCTCATGCAGAGCAGCTGGCACCCAGGGGTGCACCTGCAGGGGGGCTCAGAGGAGAGCCGGGCACAGAGACAGGGAGGAGGGGAAAGAGCAGGAGGAGAAAGGAGGATCTTTTTCACCTGTAGCCGGAGGAAGTCCTGGGGTTTGAAGTCATTTGGGGAGCACCCGCACCAGTCGACTATGTGTTTATATTGGCACTTACAGCCCAGCTTCCGGTTCCAGTTGGTCACTCGGAGGTTGTTATCGACCAGCGTCTCGCAGGCGTGGCTGTTCTCCAGGACCGTGTGGAAGAAGGACTGCGCACAGCAAAGGGACAGGAGACCCAGTGGGGATGGAGGATGGGTGGTTAACGGAGCCCCCCACCCCTCACTCACAGAAGAGCAGGAAGGCCTGGATAGCTGCCAGTTCCCAGCACAGGGCAACCCGTAACAGACCGGCCTGTACATGCACATCACTCCTTATCCAGCCCAGAAGTGTCTGGACCTAAAGCACGGGGCTGGATACAAACACAACCCTTGGCAAGTCTGCTCCTCTCCCCACCTCTTTCCTACCAGGAAAGGCACAAAGCTGCAGGAGCAGAACCTGCAATGCCCTTGGCAGCTACCTGGGGCAGGGATGGTGTGGGACGTCATTAAGATCAGTGGGAAGAAAATCCCACCAAAGCCGGCACCACGTTTTCGTTTGTTTCTCGGGGAGAAGGAACGAGGCTGAGAGAACGACACGAGCTCTCACAGCAAAGGCAGCTCCAAGCTCCCCCGCCCGCAGCCCGGCAGCACCCACCTCGGCTGGCAGGAGCGTGTAGGTGTAGAACTGCCGCAGCTGGGACACCAGCTGGTCGTCCGTGTACACCACGTACTCCACGAAGCTGCGCGTCAGCGAGAACCAGTCAGAGCCGCCGTCCACCACGATGCCCTCGGGGATGCGGCGCTCGCCCAGCCTCCACATGTGGGAGTCGCACTCGTGGAACAGGCGATCCAGACCCTGCTTCTTGATAAACCTGGGCGGAGGGACAAGCACGAGGGGTTAGGGATGTCACCCACTCCGCCAGGACACAGGGTGCATCTCCAATGGATTAACACCCGTGATAGTGCTGGCTGCTCAGCCCCTGGCAGCCACAGCCAGAACAACCCCCCGCCCAATTGTGGTTTTTTTTTTTTCCTCTCGCACCAACCCCACTTTCCTGTTCCTCCCCTTGGTCTTTAACTGGGATTACCTGGCATTGTCTCGGCCATGAGACTTCAGGAAGTTCTTATCCCGGTATTTGGACAGGAACATCACTAGCTCCTCGTTGGTCCTGACAGGTAAATCAGAAAGTGTTAATGGGCCCTGGGATAAAGCAGCCCAGTAAACACACAAGCTACGACAGCCACCGGACACAAGGAGCCTTGGGCTGCTCGGTAGGTGCTGACTCAGTCCCTTATCCCATTGCTGAGCAGACACAGTCCTGGCCTCTCTGCTGTCTGGCGCCTGCTGAGGTGTGCAGGGACAGTGCACATCCGTGTCTTCACACATGTTCACGTGCACATTCTCCCGCAACACCCAGACAACAGTAAAACACAGTCTCTGAGGTATTGGCTGGGCTCCTCTGCAGAGATGGGACCAGCCTTGCCCTGGAGCATCATCACCAGCACGTGGGTGCAATCTCAAACCTCTTCTTCCTTGAGCTCCCCGCTCCTCCCAGCGCTGTTACTCCCAAGGCTGCTGAGGAACCGTGCAGCCTGAACCCCTCCATCGTCCTCCCTGACCCAGCAAGGTCCTCACCTTGTGGGGTAATCAGTGGCACTCAGGTTGATGAAGAAGTCCCAGGGCCACTCGGCCAGCTCCAGCAGGTCCTTCATGCTACGCAGGTACATCTTCAGCAGGCTGGCACCTCCCCAGATGGTCACCATGCGCCAGGGCGTCACGCGGATGTTGGGGTAGTGCTGGGCCAGCTCCACTGCCTCACGATGGAGGTAGTTGGAGCGCTGCAGAGGACACAGCTCAGTTAGAGAGCACTCCTCTTCTCAGGGCCCTGCCCTTCTCACCTCCAGCCTTGCTCCGTCTATGCCCTTCTGCCCTCACCACTCCCCTAACTGTCTTCCTGAGCAGTATCAAGAGTCAGACCCTGCAGTTCTGCAGTACCCTAGCCCACACCACAGCTCAACTTCATGCTGCTGCTCTCGGGGTTTGGTTGGGAAACTCAAGAAAGGGCAGCCAGACCCCACCCAGTGCCAGCACCCCGCCATGCCCCCAGGCCCCAGCCCTGCCGTGCTCCCAGCCAGCTGGCAGGCTGGCCAGCCCATCTCTGAATGGCTCCCGGAGCAGCAGCAGCAATGCCATGATCCACTGCCTGCCCAGGGCACAGCAGCCCCTTTCATTTACATTGCTGAAACAAAAAGTAGGGAGCCAGAACAGAGCTGGCAGCCTGATCCAGCTGACCTTTTCCTTCCACCAGGCAAACTGACATCTCCCTGGGATCCTGTGATCCCTGGAACAGACAGCGTTTTGGCACTAGCCATGCCTTTTGGCACTAGCCATGCCTTTTGGCACTAGCCATGCCTTTTGGCTGTTTCTTGGCTTTGCCAGCACACAGAAATAACAGAACAGAGGAGCAGGCTGGGAACACTGCACCTTCTGGGCTGGAGTACAATCTCTCCCCTGCCCAGATGAAAGGAAGAGGCACTGAGGGGAAGGTGAGCACTGACTGTTTGCTGCTCGTGGCCCCAAGGGCTGAGATCGCTCTGCTCTGAGCAAGAGTGACAGATTCTACTATTTCTGGGGAGGCAGAGAGAGCCGTGGGAGAGTCGCAGTGATGACAAGGCCCACGCAGTCACTTCTTCCCACACCAGGAGATGCCTCATCTCCGTTTAGTGCCTGTCTGCACCCTCATCCTCTATGGACTGCTTCGGTGATGGATCCAGACGCTATTAGCACAGCCCCTCCCCTCTTCCTTCCCCTGTCACGCACCTTGTCGACATGGATGTAGAAGAAGTGCTGCTGGTGGTACACGGCCTTGATGAGCCGCTTCAGCTGGCGAATGGCCCTGCCGTGCACCACCAGCATGTAGGCGATGCGCACAGGTTTGCTGGGGGGCACCTGCTGCAGCCGGCTCTCGTCCCACTGGATCACAGGGCTGACCTTCCCTGCACAAGGAAACAAGAGCTGTCAGCCACCTGCCAGCTTTGGCTCCAGATGGCACAGGGCACACCACTGCCCTACCACACACAGCTCCTGACACACCAGGAAGATCTGAGTGAAGCGGGGGACCACAAGGAGCAGCGTGGCCTAGGGAAATCCTGTCACGCTGCACTGCACTGCAGGGCACCTTGGCACGATCAGTCCCTTGTGTTACACTGACATGGACACGCTAGGAAAGGAGGGGTGCCCTCCCATAATGCGATGGAAAGTGCAGCAATGACAGCAGAGCAGCAAGATCCCAGGCCGCAGCAAGTGAGGATTTGCTCAAACACAACAGCAGCAGGAACAGGAATAAGAGAAAGAAGCTGCTGACCTTCAGAAGGCCTCAGGTACACAGAGATCTCCAAAGAGATCCCCTCACCTCCACTGCCAACCCTTAAGTGAGGGCTGGGAAGGGGAGGATCCTGGGTCCATCCAGTCACTCAGGTTCAGTGCATGCACCTGAGCCCCCCGGGCTTGGCCCTGCCTTCCCACCAGGTGCTCCATCACTGCTTCAGCCCCTGACTTAGCATTTCCACTACACCTTCTCCGGCCACTCAAAACAGAAGACGCAGCTGCGCCTGGCTTCAGTCTCAAAAGCTGCTGCCGGTTGGGATGAACAGCCCAGCTTAAGGAGGCTGGCACAGCTTTGATTGGATTACAGAGGCAGCGGAAATCTGGGAATCAGTGACAGATTGAGGCAGCTTTTGGCCAGGTGGGACGGTCTGGTCACACGAAGGTGGCCCACACGTCTCACCAGGACACTCTGGATGCCCGCAGGCAGGGCAGGTGAGCAGGACTTACCGGAGAGCGGGCAGTGACGAGGCACAGACTGAGGCATGAGGCTGCCGGCCCGGTGCAGACACACCACGTTGGCGATTTCCTGTTGGCACTGCTTGCTGCTGGCTCTGGCCAGCGCCGAGAGGGCATCTTTGCCCGTGATCTCACACTTGGGGGTGAAGTTGTTCTCGGTGGGCTGGGGAGCCCCCTCCACGCTGCCTGTGTCACCCTGCTGGAAGACGGCCAGCTGGGCGTCCCCGCGCGGCTCCGTCAGGTTCCTCCGGCTGGAGGAGTCCGGCGCGGCCGGGAGCCGCCGTCCCGGTTTGTGTCTCGCCGTCACGGCTCTCACCACCTTAGACACCAGCGCCCCGGGGCTGTCCAGCCGTCCCCGCCATCGCCCGTGCTTCCGGCTTGCGCTGCCCCGGCGCCCGGCAGAGCTGTCTGAGTCCTTGGAGCCATCGCTGTTTTCGGGCAGCCTGGCTTTCTTCTGCTGCTCCTGTTCCAGGCGGATGCAGAAAAGCACACAGCATTAACTCAGGCCCGCTGCCGATGTGCTCAGAGCATCTTTGTTCCCGGTGCTCAACGCCTGCGTCCCACTGCAGCCCAACAGCCAACACCCTTCTCTGCCATCCTCAGGACACACTGAGGCACAGCAGTGCTGGCTGCTGGTCTCACCACGAGCAAGGGAGGACAGGCGCCCCTCGCTGCAGTCTGTCTCCCCAGGGCTGAGCAGAGGAAGCCCAGCGGAGCAGAGATCCGACCCTCCTGCCCCCAGCAGAACAACCAGCTTTGCTCACAACGGCTCAGTGCTGCAGCATGCCAGGTGCTCCAGCAGCAAATGAAGCTGTCACTGCACTCCCCCACCCAAAACCCCAGACTGCAGCCCCACAGCACCTCCCTGCATGGCGCTTTGCACCCTCCCAGGGGCAGCCCCCAAGCCTCTATGTGCCAGCAAGGGAGACACTGGTCTGCAGCCCCCGCGGCTGCAGCACCCAAGACACACAGCCAGAACAGTGCTCCAAGGTCTCTGCCTTCCTGCCACACTCCAGGGTCCCTCGTGGGCAGAGACATCCCAGAACAGCAAGGATGAGCACAGTGCTCCCCAGGCTGGTAGCGGTGATTTTGGCAGGTAGCAAAAAGAACAGCTCCTCACTGGCACAATCACAGTGATCCCAAGCTGGCTCTGAAGCCTAGCTTATCCAAGAGACAGAGTCCCAGACAAGAGGCAGCTGTACTCTTTGGGGCTGAAAGTGTTGGGGAGGTGTTAGGAAAGATCCTGTTGTGCTCCCTTCCCCATGTCCTGGCTTCCAGTGCTCGGCTGGAGCGGATGCAGTGTCCGCCAGCTTCTCTAGACATCCCTTTAACAAACCTTCCCACGGAGCCAAGTGTGTGCAGAGGGAACAGTTAATTGCACTTCATTACCTCTGCCAGGCTGGCTGATTAGCAGAAATGAGTTAGCCTTGGGGGAGAGCGGAGAGTTGTTCCTGGACACACAGAAGTTTGGATAGCAGCAATGAGGGAAGCAGCTGCAGGGCCAAGGTGCTGAGCTGCCCGCGGGCTTGGCACAACAGACACCATCAGATGCATGAGCCCCATGGGCTACTCTGGCCACAGCAGTCCCATTATAACCCTTTGAGAGATGCAGACTTGGGCACCAGACTACAGAGCTGAGAGCCAGGGGCACGACCAGGGCTGGGGAAAAGCTTTGGCTGGCAAGGCCACCAGCACAGCACCAACCAGGTGTCACAGCAGGCAGAAAGACCTGCCAGGAGCTTCTCTGGGCAGCAGCATCTTCTGAGGATGCACAGATGCTCACGGGGATGGTGAGACCAAGATAATTTGCTGCACAAGCCTCCCTGTGGGTGTAGCTGCTAGGAAGGCCACAGCCAGGAGGAATCACGCAGTGCAAAGGCTGGAAAGCATCTGGCAAGACCTGCCCGCTCCAGCCAACCTGTGTGAGCAGCCAACAGGCAGAGCCAGCAAGGTGCCCCTGAGCTCCCTGTGCCGGGCCGAAGCAGCCTCCCCTCGGCCCCCAATCCTCAGCCGTGTGGGAAGGGGCCACGGGGCCGCTTGGTTCCCGCAGGGCTGGCATCAGCAGGGACCAGGCGAGCCCGCTGCCACGCAGCCAGGCGTCACAGCCAGCCCAGACAGGCGGCGAGCAGCTCATTAGTCACCGCACAGGCCCATCTGTTTGGAGAGTTATGGACCTGTTTTCTCTGCATGTCACAGGAGCAGGGAGTCAGGAAGTGACCGATGAGCATAGAGTGTCTTCCACAGACTCAGCCCAGCCCTGCGAGAAGTCCCACTGGCCCTGCCAGCACAACCCGGCACGGCGCCCACGCACGGAACCCCACGTGTCCCCTGGAAGGAACTCGGCTGCCATTCACAGCAGGGAATTCCTCAGAAACATCACCAGCCTTTCAGGAGCTGCCAGCTAACGAACTGAATGGCTTCTAATTACTGCGCCACAGCAGAGCGATCCCTCCACCCAGCCAGGCAAAGAACAGCTCCAGCCACGTTGCTCTGCTGTATTTAGGGCTCATGCACAGGAGTTTTTGGCAGAGCTCCTGGGAGAGCCAGCAGCTGCCCGTCCCTCCTCCCAGCACACACGGATGACTCCAGCCACCTGCCAGTGGTCACTGCCTCCATCCTGCATCCCCACTGCCTCCACTGGGGTCTGCTCGGTGCCATGGAGCCGTGGGCCAGGCACCTTGACCCCACATCCCTTTCCTCCAGAGCGGCACCAGGATGCCGCTTTGAACACACACATCCCATTCCTCCCGCTTCCCCTGCCCCTGTACAGAGACCGCAAACTGTTGGGAAAGGAAGGGCACAGGGACTGACTGCCCCAGGACACGGGTAGAAAGCAGTAGGTGAGCCTGAGAGCACAGCCCTAGCATTGCCAGAGCCTCTGCAGCACAGGTGCCGAGTCCTCCCAGGCATCTCTTCCCCTTTTTGCAGGACAGAGAGGATGCACCCATCTGGGCCTCCAGGTCCTGGATGCTGCAGAGGGCCCAAATATGCATCAGAAAACCAGTGGTGAGAGAGAGGAGCAGAGTTAATGACATCTGGTGTCCTGCAACATTCTTCCTGGGCTTGACTGACTTTGGTGCCTGTCAAATACCAGCTCTTATCACGCAAAACAAATGCCAAAATGTTCCAAAGTCACCAGGGGAATCTGACGCTCAGCTGCTGTTAGTTCAGCCAGCAGCAGGTCCTTAAACTCACGATTCAAATGGACTCAATCACAGCTTCTAAAAACAAGCTGGTTGGGGAAAAAAAACCAACACAAAAACCAAGAAATCTCAGCAAAGCTGGAAGAAAAGATGTTTTGTAGGAAGCTTCTCTGGAGGCTGCTGCACATGGATGGCAGCAACACTCAAGCACCAGAGAGGGGCCTGCTGCCTGGAGCGAGGACAGGAGGGAGGTGAGAGTACAAAGATGTGACTGGGCTCTAACACTTCTCCCCAGTGACAGCTCCTCGCCTCCACCCACAAAGATGCTTTGTGGTTTGTGTGCTCAGACCTGTGCTGTGCAATGAGCCAGCAGCACCACAGACCTGCCGCGTGCTGCTCAGGAGCCACCAGCGCTGCTGCAGCAGTCAGAGGCAGGCGTGCTCTGCTCCATTTGGGTTGGGGCACCCGTGAGTCCCAGCTGAGTGCCCACCAGGCTGGCGTGCCTGCAGTGGGTGTGCTGTCAGTGCGGGTGGCGAACAAACACTGCAGGCTCCCAAAGCACTGAACGCTTCTTATGCATAAAGGAAGGGGACAGCCAGCAGCAGCCAGAGCAGCCTGTTTGGGAACACCTGAGCTGCCAACGTGGGCACAAGGCATGCAGCATAACCAGGGCATCGGCCACAGCACTGCTCTGAAGGGGAAGGCAAGCTCGCCTCACCCCAGATGCTGCACGGCGCTTGGTGGACTTGCAGCTCCCTCGTGCTCACTCCTGCGAGTCACAGTTGGTTTGTGGTGGGGATGAGCCAGGCTAGAGCAGTGTCTATTAGTGGGAAGGAGCCATTTACTCATGCAATTAGATCCCAGAGTCTCCCAGATCCATCCAAGCCTGCAAGGTCAAGTTCTCCTGGGAGAGTTCTCCCGCCTTCATCTCTACCAGAAATACCCCAGGGGAACAGCGGCTCCTCCAGGTCTGGCCAAAAGCAGAAACTGCAGGAGAGCACAGAAGCAAAGAGCTTTGTTGTCTTTCTAAAAGTAACAGTTAACTGGACTTTTCCCAGCCTGCTGATGGGTTTGAGCTGTCAGTAAAGTTCAGGATGCTTCTTGCATTCTCCAGAGAGGCTTCTCCATTCCCATCCTAAGAGCTGTAAGATTGATGGTGGTGAACTGTCCGCTGTACAGACGAGGAGGCCCACGACCAAACCTGTCAGAGCCCAGCTCGGTGCTAGGAGAGGCACGAGGAAAGCAGGACACACAAGGAGGCTGAGCGGGGCAGGAGCAAAGGCAGGCAGAGCTGATGACAGTGGCACCAGGAACTGCCTGCCCATGCGATAACAGCGGACAGAGGAGCAGTGTAGGACGGTGCAGAAAGGGAAAGGGAAGCTGGGACTAGTGAAGTGCCCCGGCCAAGGTCAGAGAAAAGAGGACAGAGCCATCAGCCACACCTGGCTGCCACAGCTAGCATACTCCCAGCATCTTCAAATCAAAGGTAACTCCGTGTCTCCTCTCCTTGCCACACGCAACTCCCCGGTTTTGATTCGCTGCTGTGCTCGCCCAGCCCTGGGGCTGGCAATCGACCTGCTGGGTGTGTGACCGCCCTGCGGACCTTCCTCCCACTTCCTTGCAAGTGGCTGCTCCATTCCTTTTTGCTCTCGGGGAGAAGTTTCTAGTCCACGGAAACTCTCGCGACCAGAGGGGCATCTCCAGCAGCCAGGGATGCGGCCACAGAGCAGAGATGAGGATTTCCTTTCCTTTCCTTTCCTTTCCTTTCCTTTCCTTTCCTTTCCTTTCCTTTCCTTTCCCATGTGCTCGGGGGGGAACGAGCTGCTGCTCAGCCCCGCTGCAGCAGGCCCGGGTCCAGCGCGAGTGGCTCACAACAAGTAAGCACAATGCAATGAGCAGCCCGGGGTGAAGAGCTCTGTCGGCAGGTGGAAGCGACGAGCTCCACGGGCCGGGCCCTCCCCGCCGCCCCCACCTCAGCTTCCCCATAGGCACGGGAGGCAAAACCCACGGCCTCCGCCGCGTATTTTGGCACGGGAACGGCACGGGGCTGCAGACAGCGCCCGCCCGCCGCCTCACCCGGGTACCCCCGGCACAGCAGCTCCCCGGGAGCCCCCGCCGCCGAATCTCCGCGGTTCAGCTCCCACCCGGCTCCTTCCGATACCGGGGGACCCGCAGCCCCCAGCCCGGAGCCCCACGTCGCCCGACACGACCCCCGGGCCGCGGCCCCGCAGCCCCCCCGGCCCCGCACACCGCCAGCGCCGCTCCTCGGCCGGGCCCTCAAACCCCGACGGCAGCCGCAGCCCCAGCGCCCCCGGCCCCGGGCCCGGCCCTGCCCGCTCGCCGCCCCCTCCCCCTCCGCACCTCGGCCGGGCCCTCCTCGTCGAGGCCGGCGGAGCTCCAGAGGACGAGCCCCTGCAGCAGGAGGATGGCGAGGGCCGTGGCCACGGCCAGCCGGTACCGCCGGGCCAGCTTCCGCACCCGGGCGCTCGCCACCATCGTCACGGCCGCTCCGCCGCCACGGGGCGGGCTGCGGCGCGCACGCGCGGCCGGGGGTGGGCGGGGCCGAGGGCGCGGGCACGAGGGGAGAGTGCGCGTGCGTGCGCGGGGCGGGGCGTGTGCCGGAGCGCGTGCGCTGCCGGGTGCGGGTGTCCGTGCACGCGCGCGCCGGTTTCCTTCCCGTGCGTGCGCGCGCTGGAGTTTCCGTGCGCTGCCGTGGGTGCCCGTGCGCTGGGCTGCGCGCGCTCACGCACACGCACGCGTGCAGCAACCTGCGCCTGTGCCGCTCCTGCACGCGGCACGCGTGCTGCTGTCAGCGGCGCCGTCGGCGCGGCCGTGCGGAGCGTTTCAAGGGGACGAGGTTCGGGTACAAGCGCAGTTAGGCCCCGTGCGGGCGGGCGCGCTCAGGTTCGTGCGGGGCTGCTCGCGGCCGTGCGTGCCGTGCTGCCGGCGTGCGGATCCCCCCGCGGGGTGACTCCCTCCTCCCCCGCCGCCCGCGGTGCCGCTGGAGCTGGAGCGCAGCGCTGGAGCGCTCCTGATCCCCCGAGAAGGTTTTGCGGGGCTGCACCCGGGACGCACTGAGACGTCGTTGCGCGGCTCCCGGGCCCCGCAGCGCCCGCTCCCCCCCCGCCAGCAGCTGCTTCCGTGAAAACTACCCCCAGATACGGCAGAACGGGACCCGGCTCCCCGGAATTATCCAAGGGATTCACCGAAGCATCAGTCGCTTTAACTGAGAAAGGAGCGATATTTTATGGAGAAAAACGTGTCGAGCGGGTGCCCAGGTGTACACGACCGGCTGAGGCGGGGAGAGGGAGCGGGGGCTGAGCTGCAGCCCATCAGTGCGTGCTCCCAGTGCGGCTGTGGGGCACTGAGCCAGGGCAGACCGCCCTGTGGGGTGTGGGGATGTGGGGAGCTGTTTCCCAGCGGCCGTGCAGGAGGGTTGGGAGCTTCTCTGCCAGCTGCCCCCCAGCCTGGGCCACCCAAACGCGAGGACTAGTTTTAATTCCCAGCACGGTTGCCACATTGGGCACGAGGTCTCTGAACGCAGGGGGTGACGTTATCCCCGCCCCGTGCTGTGCCTCTTGCTCAACCTCGTTCTTTCTTGGGCTGTTCCAAAGAAGCACCGGAGCCAAAGCAGCAGCTCTGTCGTGCAGCTGGCTCCTGCCTGCCCGGAGCGCTGTCCCGATGCCCCCAAGTGGGTCCCAATGCCCGGAGCAGCTCCCGCTGCCATCGGCCCCAGCAGCTGGCGGTGCTGGCTCCCCATCCTCACTGTGCCGCACGCTGCTGGCTGGCAGCCATGTTGGCGTAGAGATGCTCCTCCTCCTCCAGAGGGACTTTGCACACCTTGGTATAAAGGGTCTCTGCATTCCCTTCCAAATTCTGGGAAAAGGGGGAAAAACATAAAAAAAGAAATATTAGCATGGTTTCTCCAACGAACTTCCACACTCTGCTGGAGCCTCTTCCATCCCTTTCAAGTGCCCAGTAGCAGCTGCAGGACCAGAGAGCACGAGGGCACCCTCATTATCTGCAGTTATCATCCACCTGTAACCCACCCATCCAACCCAGCCCTGCCCCACGCTGGGTACCCCCACAACAGCCCCCACGCGGGATTTCTGCCTGCTGCTGCCTTGTGCTTACCCACCTGCCCGGGCTTCTTAACCTCCGAATATTCAGTGGCTGCTTGTGGGGAGACAGGGACAGCCCTGAGGTTGCTGTACAGGTGGCTCTGCTCCGTACCCGCTGCGTGGTTGATATCCGCGTACTGCAGCACCTCCTGCAACCGACCGAGAAGAGTCCGGGTGTGCTCCCAGCACCTCCCATCCCACTGCCCTCAGTGATCAGTGCTGGGATGGTGGGAGGAGCACAGGGAGAAAACCCATTTGCTCAACCCAGATCCCCTAAGTCACCCAACACAACTCTATGCTCCCTCTTTCCCTGCTCTACCTTTCCTGCCCAGCAGCAGTGGCACAGAATCACCACCCAGTGCTTCCTGTTGGCCTGCAGAGCCCCACGACCCCCCCAGGCTCCCCGGTCCACGCAGTGGGCTGACCCCACAGCTCGGGGCTTGGCTCAGAGCAGCACCTCCCCTTTCCCACACCGCTTCCCGGGCCCTGCGCCATGTCCTTACCGCGCTGGCTGTGCCGCGAGTGCTGTCCATCTCCATGGGTGCTTCTGCAAGGGCTGCATGAGACGCAGTCATGGTCAGACACAAGGGAAAGCAGAGGAACAGCAAAGTGTGAAACCCTGCGCTGCTGCGGCCAAACTCACCGCAGAGCAGGAAGGAACCCAGTGTGCCTGACCCCAAGCAGCCCTGCAACAAACACAGGCCCACTGGGCAGCTGGCAGCCCTGCTGCCCCTCCCTGCCCTGGCACCAAAATCTGCATCAAATCTACCAAAAAACCATCCCACAAAAGTGAGTGTGTCTGGAGAAGGCAGCAGTGCCTGGAGAAGGTCGGTGTGCAGCACGCCCTGTGCAGGGTGGCACCCGTCCCCAGCTGCCATTGCCCAGCACGGGGGGAGCAGAGCTGGGGGACAGTGCCCAGGAGGAGACCCCCCCACCTGGTCACAAAGCAGAGTGGCTCAGAAGAGGTGAGGAACTGGGCTCACCAGGGAAGAGAAACCATGGACAGAGAAAGAGAGAACAAGGCACAGGTGACAGCTTCGCTTACCCTTCTTCCTCTTCCAGGTGAGAACTGCCAAAACCACAGCAGCGAGTGAGAGGAGAAACAGAACCACTGCGATGCACGGGATGAGGATTTCCATGACTACGTCCAACCTGCAAGAGGAAAGAGTTTCTGTTCTCTCCCTCTGCTCAGCAGCAAAGCCAGCAGCAACCACTGCAGAGCAGGCACGTGGGCACGGGTGGCAGCTGCTCCTGTTCACATTGCTCACTTTTCTCAGCTCCCTTTGCTCGGCTTGGTCATATCTGTGGGCAAGGGGCTTGCCTGAGGAGCAGGGGAAGCAGGCAGGTGGTCCTCAGCCTCCAAAGAGCAGCGGCAAATGGGATGCTCTATTCTGAGAGCTGCAGCACCTCCAGTGTTTTAAGAGCCCCTTATTGCCACTAGTTCTGCTCTGGTTTAGCCGCACTGTTGGGCGGCCTGCTTTGCTGTCAAGGTAACAAGGTGCGGTCAGCGTGTCAGTGGGACTGGTTTAGAGGGAGAGGATCACCCATGTGCGCGCTGACGGGAACCTCAGCCTTCCCCACGTCTTGCATCACCTCTGAGAGACGGAGGAGAGGGGAAGCTCTGCCACTGCCGTCCCATGTTTGGACAGCCCCTGCGAGGCCGTGTGTGACTGCAAAGCAGAACAGGACCCAGCTCAGCGCAGAGGCAGCTTCCCACAAGCAAACAGCCCCTTCGAGATATGGGGAAGGAAATGGGACCAGTGGTGCAGCCCAAGCCCTCTTCTCGCACAGCCATGACCTGCTGCTTCCTCCTGCTGCTCAACCCCAGCAGGCAGGTGTGGCTCTGCCGGGTCGCAGATTGCTCCCTGTGCAGAGCAGCGGTCTGACAGGACACCCGGCCGCCTTCTGAAGGCAGAGGCAGGAGGTCTGAGCCCGCCAGGCAGCGCGGGCCCTGGGTGGTACTCACTGCTTTTCACTGAGCTCTCCAGGGGAAGTGGGACGTGCCGTCTGTTTTGCAGTTTCCTGCTGGTGAGGTGTCCGTGTGGGGCCCGAACTGGAGCCGGGGGGAACAGCCAATGTGGAGGATGATGCTGGGGATTTGGAGGTAGGAGCTGTGAAAGAATAGGAAGTGCTCAGCACACGTGCCTGCCTCTGTGGGAAATGCTGCGGGCTGGGGAGTAGGAGGTGACAAGCTCGGTGTCACACCAGGGGACCTGGCGTCCCCTCTGCTGCTCAGAGCGCACAGCCCCAGGGGTGAGGCTCTAAGCCCCCTCCCCAGGGCTGCAGCGGGACCCCGGCAGACCCGGTCCCCCCAGCACACACACACCCCAGCGGTGCTACCTGTATGGCCCTGATCTGGGGGCCTGGTGCTCCTTGGTGGGAAATGGGGTGGGAGTGAGGGACTCCGTGGTGGCACAACGTAGGGGCCAGGGGAGCACAGGGAGCGCCAGCGGGATCAGAGGAGAGTGGAAATGGAGCATGAGGGCAGGGTGGTGCCCTGCAGAGACGGAGGCAGCTGAAGCCGGGGCACCAATAAGGGACCATGGTGAGACCCCAAGCATGGCGGCAGCCTGCACAGCCCTGGTGACACATCCCAGGGCAGCTCTGTGTTGGGTGCCCACTTCTTCTCGGCGGCCGCATCCCACAGCCCTGCTCCTGGCACTTCTCCTGGGGCACAGGGGGAACGCTGGACCCACAAGCACTGACCTGAGGACACGATGACCTGCACGGTGTCGGTGACATCATGCTGCAGTGCGTGTGTTTTCACCCCACAGTGGTAGGTGCCCGCATCCCCCGCAGCCAGGTTCTCCACTGTCACCGTGAACACCCGCTGCGTGCGGTTGTCCCAGATGGAGATCCGGCCCCACTGCGCCCAGGGCTTCTGCTCCGAGGTGATGATGATGT